>NC_081410.1:210434003-210521686 GCF_030272615.1 Cryptomeria japonica
ACTAACTAGAAGCATTGAAGGACAAATTATAGCCTTGAATGATTAGATCTCCAACCTTCAAGTTGATAAGGATAAAATTTTGAGGAAAGTGGGTGAATTTCGAAACCTAATTGCCATCTGGATAGATACTATGCTAAGCAATAAAGCAGATTGTATGAAGGAAATGGCCCAACCTATACCATCAGATTTGAGAGAGTTAGAAATTCATGCTACTGTATTCAATGCATTTATCACAATTTTGGATAACTTGAAGAGTGGGTGGGTCACCTAGGATTTTTAAAGACTACTTATGCTGACCTTTTCAAATATTTGTAAAGTATTCATTTGTATATCAGTTTTGGGCAACACCCCATCTTTGGCATTGCTGTCAAAGGGGGAGAGATGAGGTGAAAAATGTATAGACTAATTGTGTATAGAGTGTATAGTTCAGTGATGCATATTTTTGGATTGCTGGTCTAAGGGGGAGCCTTAAAATTATTTTATTCTTTCATTTGGTGTACAGGTTTCACAGATTTCAACACTTAGCCATTTTTCATAGGTGTTGCCATCAATGCCAAAGGGAGAGATTGTTGGCAATTGACACTCATTTGGTGAGTTCAGGGGGTTTCTGGTAGCTGCATATTGGTCTAGGGTTGCCATTGATGGAAAATATTCATGGCGATTCGATTCGGCAGTCATGATTCATCTTATCCAGAACCTGATGGTAACTGGTAGGCAGTTAACCGATAAAACATGGTATTTTGGTAATGTTTTGATCCAAAATGATTTCCGATGATTGCGGTATTTTTAAGTGTTTTTTTTTGTGATCTTGGTGATTGGGAAGACCTTTAGGAAGTGTGTGATTATAATCTTTTCGTCCAGTGCTATGTTTTGTTCAAGATTGAAGCAGACTTTGAGATATACATTACACTTATTGAAGTTGACTTGAAAGAGATTTGTTTTGTGTTAAGACCAGATACATAAGATTGATTTGGTGATTGATTTTCGGTATGTTAGAGGTAGGGTGATCTATTTTGGTGTGATTGAGTGCAATTTCATTTGCACACTTTTCTTTCAGACCAATCTGTAGCTGACTCAGATAGAAACAAAGTATTTAGCAGAGAAGAGATAGTCAGAGATTCAAAGCTTAACCAAAACTCATTCTTTCATAATCAGATGTTAATTAAGAGTTCTTTTCATTGTATTTTCTCATTATAATCAAATTTTAAGTCAGTGAGACTTGCCTGAAGGTTGTATCTTTCCAAATAACTTTATTTGAGTAGTGATCTCTAAGCAGTGAGCCTGAATGCAAGTTCATTCCCCATCTATGTAATATTTATGTACTCTTGGCCATAGTATATGAATATTGTGGGTTCTATCCCCACTGTGGTTTTTCCCTTTCCAGGTTTCCATGTTAAAATTCCAGTGTTGTGGATTTGTGTATTATTTTTAGCATGTTTATGTTCCTTTTTGTTATGCATTGTTAACTGGTGGATAAGAAGTAAGTTTGTAGTTTTAACTTTTGGTAGATCACTGATTCACCCTCCCTCTCAGTGATCTCTGATTCTAACAAAGGGTGAGTTAGTGAGTTGTCCAGATGGTGGAGAGAATATAGTAGCTACTTAAGAACTTTTTCCAGCCAATTGCAAGTATTGAGGGGAAACATTAAGAGCCTTATCTATGAACTAGTCAAAGGAAAACAATTATCTTCATAAAGGCACCTTTTATAGGATAGTTTGGAAGGCTTTTATGGCCCATTTTCTGTTATATCTGACCCAAAACAAGTTGAAGACTTTTTCAAACTTTTTGCACATGCTGCAAAATTTTAGGAGATATTTCTTAGGCTACATAAGCTCATTTAGAACTCAGTTTGGAGGGAGTTCTTGTTGTCTCAGACTTGATATTATAACCCAAAACAAGGCTCTTTTCTAGTCTATATTGTATTGTAACTCAATATTCATTTTCAAACTTAGACAAGATATTGTAAACACCTTCTTTATCAATAAAATTTATGTTATTTTGCCTCCAAAGAAGCTATTTCATTGTGTGTCATTGTACGGTTGATGTTTTTTCTTGTGATTTTATATGAAAATTCTTGAAATTATATCTCATTAGAAACACCTTTAGGCATGAAATATGTATTTTATGTAGGTTATAGGTTGTGTGGATGATAAAAATAGTCATAGTTGTGAAGAAATGTTTATTTTCCTTTTAAGATGATGAGAATCATGATCTTCCTATGAAGTGCCAATGCATGAGCATATGAAATTTCTGAGTTTTGCATAGGAAAACCTTTTCATTGGTTGAGTTGCATGTCCAAAATAATCGTATAGGTTCTGGAAACCAAGGGAACCAACCCTCTCTGGAGGTTGACCTCTACTTATAAGATACCCACAGCTTTAGAGGTCATCCCATTTTTCAATGTATTGTTGAACTTAGTTTAACAAGGGTGAAAATCTCATTGACAACATTACCATAACACCTCTAACCATCTTCCATTTTGCATTAGAAAATACTATCTGCACACCCACATCTATTAGTTTTTCACAAATAAATTGTTTTAAGATAGTCCAAGGATATGGAACACACCATTAATATTTTTTATTAGATACCATGAAGAAAATTGATTCTAACTTTACCATGACCAACAAGATTGAAACAACAATCATCACTCAAATAGACCTTACCTCCATCAAAGTATTCATATTTAGAAATCTGATCTCTATTAGATGTCATATGAAAATATGCACTTGAGTAAATTAACCATACACCATTACCTACACAATTCACCAAAAAATCAACGAATGCATCACCATCTTCCTTCTTGTACTCAAAATTTGAATCAAATATCTTATTTTTCTTCTTCTTTCTTATTCACACTTCTTACAAAATTGTCTAGATTTGCTACAATTCTAGCAAACAACTTTGGACTTTTTGGGATATTTGAATCTCCCCTTAGACTTGTATTTATCGTGATTTCTATCTTTCTTTCCTTTTTCCTTAGAGCTTCCATGAACATTTAGGCCCTTCTTGGCATTGATGGATACCTTCCTACTCAAAACTTCAAAAATAAAAGAATTTAAAACATCTCCAAGCTTCAATATAATAGAAGTACCCTCAATACTCATAACAAGAGAATCCCATGAAGACAGAAAAGAACATAACAAGATATGACATTTCTCCTCCTCATCCATTTTTACTCCAACTATTGGTATTTGAGCCACCAAATATTGGATGCTTATAGGTTGTATATAATTCATCCACCATATTTAATTCTCAAGGAATACAATTTCTCCCTCAAGAAAATATTATTCACTACTCACCAAGTTTCTTCCATAGGTTCTTTGCAAAGGTCTCTTAATGGAAATTAATTAAAATAGTCTTCCAAGCATAATATGATTAGAAACTTTAATTTACCGTGCATAAATTCATATTGGACACATTACATTAAGTTATTTTTTTTATTTAGATTTTTACCTAATGGTCAATTATTTATGTCTTGAGATTGTGAGGTTACATGCTAGTTTTGGGATTGGAAAACTCGTATAGTGTTTAGAAATCTCAAATGTCATGAAACTATGTATATAAGCTATTAGTAACATTTGGAACAAATTAAGGCTGCTACATGTGGTTGGAATGAGATGATTATCTATTATGATTGCATTAATAATAGTGTGCAATATAATCTCCAAATCTCCCCAAATCATGTAATTCTAAAGTTATCATAGAAATAGAGTGGAGGGATTTCCTTTTCAACATGATTGCTTCTTTTTGAAACATTGGTTATGAACAATGATATGGCGAGTGAGTAGTGGAAACCATTCATTTCTACTTCCTTTCCTCAAAATTAAGGGTGTAGAAAGAAAAAACATCATAAAGATCAAAATTTCTAAACTAGGTGATGGGGGTTGTGGTCATTGAATGGAAGAACCTCTATCCTTTTTTGCACTTATTTTTTCAATTTGTGTGGTTTGAAATTTTGACAAACACTTGGCATGTATTCTTCTTAAGACCAATTTTTGAGTTTTAATTGTATTTGATGTATGTTTAAAATGTCAAACATATAGGAACATACAAAATTGATAACACAAAGTGCATAAACCAAAACAATAATTTATCACTATCAAATTCACTTTATTATGAGCATATCATATTTGAGTACAATGTTTATCAGGTCTGATATTTTTTGCCCTTTCTCTAAAGATTATGACAGCTAAAAATAATCCCAAACTCCTCCAAAGATATGTGTTTAAGCCTAGAAATAGGGCATTGAAACCCTAGATGCAAGATGTGTCTATGAAGTGTTAAGTAGATCATCAAAATATTGTGGACAACAAACTGATGTGTCACTATAGAAACAGTTCATGTCACTATTCATGATACTATTCACATCACCATTCATGCACTATAGCATGTAGCAATGTTCAACATGCAACTTAATGAGTTTGGCATCCAAACTCCTTCAATATTCAAACCCTAGCAAAATGAATAGTAGAAACAGAAAAGGTATCTTACAAAAACAGTACCTTCATTTATAGAAATGTGAAATACAAATGAGATACCTAATTGATATCTCCAATTGACAATGGTTTCCATCCACTGCATCCAAGCTTGAGGGTTTCCCTCCTCAAACCTACTGAAAGCCAGAGCTCCCAAATTCTCCAAGAGAAAATAATAAACCAAGCATACCCAAAAAGAACTCTTAAAGAGTCTTTTATAACTTTTCCAAGAGAGCCCACACACATCTCCAACAAATGTGGGATAAATAAAATACGTCCCTTTTAATATTCAATTCTCCAAGTACTTTAAGTGAAAATGAACTTTTAGTTTTTAAATAACTTTTTCCCTTTACTTAAGTCCCACTTTAATAAATTTAAATATTTAATTTAACTTTATTGATAAATAAATTAATAATCGCAAATGATTATTAAAACTCCAGTAAAAAATAACAACTATCATCATTAGGATATTATTTATGAGTTCACTATCATTCCAGACTTGGCCTAGCTAACTTACTAAAAATAGTATCTCAAAAACACATCAAAACGCATTAGAATCGCTTGAAACTGAAATTCCCTAGGCCAAATATCCTCAAGATCCCTTAAATGTCATCGTTAGCCTATGGACAATGGAGAAATAGGCTAATGACAACCTCATACAACATGTGCTAGAAAGGGGACATTACATTGAAGACATTTCTTAGCTTGACATACTAACGTAAGGAAAATTCAATGGTGAGATATATTTAGTGGAGAAAAAATAATTAAATGAAGGTTATGGTGCCATTTGATGGAGGTAGAATGAAGGTTAGATATAGATGACCAAGTTAGCTTTAATATTTTATAATTAACTAGATAATCTTTCTATAGAATCTTAATGGGCTCCATTCTTGGTTTGGTAGAATTAAAGTAATAGTAAAGAAGCATTGGAGGTTGATATGATTTCTCAACAATTATAACACTATAAAGATGCAAACATTTTGGTTTTCAATATTAGAAATTAATGGAATGGAGAGAAACCATATGAAGGAATAAATTGTTTCAAGGAGGATAGGACATCACTTATATGGAATAGCTTATTAATTTTTAAAAGACATTGTGGATATGGGAAAAATTGATACACACTAATATGAACCCTCACAAGACCTAAGTTTGCTTTTGATGCTATTTGTGTACTTTTATTAGAAAGTGCAAAATAAGAATGCTCATGAAGGATGCTTCACTGAAATAGAGCCCATCCATAAAATGGGACAAGAGGCATCAGTGATATATGTAGAAAGGAAACATGTGGAAATAGTGGAGAAGAAGATGGGAAATAACATGAATGGTTTGAAAGTGAAGATGTTAAATGTAACAAAAATGTCAATGAAAAGGAATGACTCTCATCCATCAATTTAAACCATGAAGTATGCAACCATAATAAGAAAAATGATTATCACTATGCATATTGTCATCATTGGTGCTCACTAGCCTACTTAAATTTGAAATAACATCCTTTATATCCTTCTTTAATAAATTCTACACTAGTAGGCAAATATATTGGAGTGGTTTGGCTTGGTGGGCTAGGTCATATGACAATAAAATTTGAAAGGTTTTTTGGTTGAATGTAATAATTTTTAGTAC
Source organism: Cryptomeria japonica (assembly GCF_030272615.1). NCBI lineage: Eukaryota > Viridiplantae > Streptophyta > Pinopsida > Cupressales > Cupressaceae > Cryptomeria > Cryptomeria japonica. The sequence continues at coordinate 210,440,105 of NC_081410.1, forward strand.
ATCTACATCAAAGAGTTGCATTAAATATTCTTAGAGCAGATAAATTTTATTGTGTCATTTGATGAAGAGAAAATGGCGTTCATCCAAGTCTCTAGATTTTATTATTTTTTAAAATAAAAGGTGACAATGTCACTAATATATATTAATATGATAAAAATAGTTTACATATAGATCAAAAGCATGTCCCTAGTTGCACAAACGACATTCACCAATGAAAGCCTATAGTAGAATAAAATTATTGTTTCCCCAATACAACTAACAAGATCCCATAATAACAATTATAATTTATACAAGAAGAAACATGGGTATTAAAAAAAGGATAACCAAACTAATAATAGACATAAAAAGATAGAGCTTCATGACTCAAGCATTTAATGTCCAATCATTAGAACTGTCTGAGTTGATCTCGATAACTTTGTTGTAATGAGTCACCCTTTTAGTTTTGGAGGGGCTAGTTCCATAAGAAGATCCATAGCCAACTAGAACATAAACACCCTAAGAATCCACAACCACAATATCGAAGGAACCTTGCAATGTTATCAAACCAATCTCAGATGATGAAGAGTCCTCCATTGGTAGAAAAACATTAAAAGGAGCAATTGGTAATGGCTCACAATAACCTAATAGAAGGTGAAGAGAAGTGAATAGGTTGAAGGCTCCATAAAAAATGTCCACTTTGATCTTAGGATAAAGGCTCTAGAAATATTCACTTGAAAAATAGTCATTCTAAAAACCCATTTTGTAACACGTATCGACTTTGCAAACTTAGGAAAATATGCCAACTCCTCGCAAGAAAGGAAAAACCCAATAAGAAGAAAAATCCTAAAATCATAATCTTTCAAGATATATTCTAACTTAGAGAGTATGAAAATGAAGGGTTGGATATATACGTTTGCAAAGAAGTAGTATCAAGTCAACATTTGATATGATGTCAATATAGATAGTGAGGAACTTGGAAGTAACCTTGAGTATATTGCATTCACAAGGTCATTTAACCAATTTTTTCTCACCACTTAATGAATTGAAATATCAATATGTGCATAGGGACGAATGAACACCTTTGATAAATTTTCTCTGAAGTATTTTGTATTGTCTCTTTTCTCCCAAAATAACCTTGAAAAGGTCACTCGATAGTCAATTTTCATTTGTAGTTTGCAAGAAAGACAATAGTAAAAAATGAGAGAAGGAGGATTGTTTTTAATATGTATTTCATTTTTAGTATTGACCAAGGAGTCATCATGGCATAACAAGGTAAGAATCGACCAAGAGATACAAGCATACATTCATTTATGAGAATTTGGGATAAAAGGTTGAGAACCCACAACCATAGGGGATTTGTAAGAGGCAATACTTGTGAAAAGACAAGATGTTTGTGACAAAAAGATTGGGATTAACAGTAACCCGCAAGAGTAATTGTAAGTGAGTTGGAATTGTGCTATTAAGGAGAATGTATGAGAATTTGGGATAAAAGGTTGAGAACCCACAACCATAGGGGATTCGTAAGAGGCAATACTTGTGAAAAGACAAGATGTTTGTGAAAAAAAGATTGGGATTAACAGTAACCCGCAAGAGTAATTGTAAGTGAGTTGGAATTGTGCTATTAAGGAGTAAAATATGGGGGAGGAAATAAAATTTTTACGTGCCAAACCATTGGAAATATAAGAAGACTAACTAGGTACACCTCATAACATAAAACAAAAGTACTTTTGTGATGAGTAATTAGTAACCAAAACACCCAAATTAATCAAAACATAAGGACATGTCAATAAATGATTAAAGAATAGGATCTGATCGTAAAATGCCACATGGAATAAAAATAGCCAATACCCTTGTAGCAACATAGAAGCCACCAAAAGAATAACCAAACTTTGAAAAAAAATAATACTCCCATGTTTAGAACCAAATAGCAAGGGAAGCAAAACTCCAACATATGAACACTATAACTAGTCAAAGTTGATGGAATGTAAACAAGAAACCTTTTGAGGAACCCTAAGAAATACCTAAGTTGTCCTTCAACTAGCACTAGCTCAAACATAGATCTTTATGGAATCATTCTTCCTTGAACACTTTAGAAGTAATATTTTTCGATATTGTGGTATTTGCAAGGGCATTTGCATAACCATTCAATTCTTTGAAGCAATTGTACACTTCATAGTAACTCAATTGAACAAGCAAACATTTGATATGATAAAAAATATACTTTAGCTTCCAATGATAGACCAGGAGTTTTTGACAATTGTATTTATTGTTATTGTATGATGCATGATATTGGAAAATTAATCTTGAATATTTAAAAGCCCAACCATAAGAAAAGAATATTAATCCAACATCATAGCAATGGAGTTCTTAATAAATGAAAAACCTAAAAAACACATAAACAAATAAAAATAAGCATTCAAGAGATGCTTGACTCCATTGTTCTCCTATCTACCAAGATTTTGTATTCAGTTATAATTGCTCTAAAATAAATAAATATGTAAACTTATTTAAATAATAGAATAAAAGATTAATGAATTAATTAAATAGATAATAATATCTATTTAATTAATGGAGAATTAAGATAAAATAATTAAATAAATAAAATATTTATTTAATTAAATGAGGACAATTTTATGTGTCTACATTTTGCCTCTCTTTGAGACAATGCGGCATGTCGCGTTGTTTCAAAGAAAACTTGATCAACGAAGACATGCCCTAGGGATATCTTGGTAAGGAAGATGATTGATATGATATACGCCCTTGCGAGATTGATTGGACAGATTGTGATAAGATTGATCTCTAGATATATCATGGGGAAAATATTTGATGATTGATATTGCACAAGTGATTAAGCTGAGATGCACATTTAATAAAAAATGCACAATTGATAAGCACAACTAAACAATTGATGTAAATGATCAGTATAGCCAGATCGATAAGCTGATTAATTTGATTAAGAAAATAGTGTATATTGATTTATTGATTAATGTTGATGCTTGTACACGATAGATTGGTACAATGATTGATTTATTGATCAAGAAGCAATGGGATCCCATGCTAAGAAGCAAGTTGATTTATTTGATATTTGGGTTAAGAGACATGTATTGGCTGGATAGAACAATCTCAGAGAGATAAAGGATAAAGATTGAAAGTGATGAAAAGGAGTTGAAAGTGATGAAGGAAATGGATGATGAGAAAGGGATATGAAGGTGATGAAAATTCTTGTGCTTTTTAAGTGCTTATTTCATCATTGAGCTTATTATGGAAAAATGATGAACTCATCTAGATATGTATTAGACCCAAATGAATCAACATACCAACTACATGTAGGAAGACACATCAGATAGTTAAGGAATGCCCTAGCTCACGTGAGACCCATATGTCCTTGATGATCTTAGACAATCATGTCCTAAGACGAGTCATAATATTACCAAGGAACACTCCACATGCAACACACAAGTGAACATGCCCCCCCCATCCTCACCTTTCTAGTCAAAGACATCCTGGAGATAAACTATCAAGTTAGAGACATCCCAAAAAGGCTAAAAGATATGTCACCAAAGTTAAAATTAGAAACAATAAAAACCTACCAAACAAGAAGACATTATGCTTTATACCAAAATGATTCTTGTCACAGTTGATGTGTTTGATTTAATAAGTTGATAGGATATTGCTATGTTTTCTTGATCTTAGTGTTGTCATGTCATTATTTTGTTCAAGTCCAAAGATTCATGTATGTCTAAAGTCTAGTCATCCACAAATTGAATGCTTTTATTGCAGAGAAAATATGAAGTAATACGGTTGATGGTATGAGTAAAATTTTATTATGATTTGTGAGCGAAAAGATTATCAAAGATGAAAGTTCCTCCAACTGTAAGATGCCAAATATCCCCACCCATCACTAAGGTTGAGGATATTCCCTTGTGAGGGATAATACCAACTTATTATGCATGGAGAGGTGTGCAAGCAAGTTATGCAAAATAATCCACAAGCTATGGTGAGGATGAAAAAGTTATGATGTTGTGATAAGAAGGATATGTACATCAATGATCAAGTAGAATGTTGAAAGTGAGGAGAAAAGCCCCTACACGATGCACTGCTTGCCTAGTTTTCACCATGGTACTTGTCCAAGGTGTCACCAAAGTGGTTTTCACATATGGATGAACTTATTGCTTTTTATTTTAGGACCTTTTATGATTTTTTTTGGGTACTTTTTAGGACATTTTATAATTTTTTTTTGTATTTTTTTAGAACCTTTAAAGAAATTCCTTGCAATGATCAAGTGTAAAACCTATGAAGGTGAATTCTATTGATTGGATCTTCAAGAGGTTCCTGATCCATTAACATCAATAATAATGTATGGATCAAGCCGGTTAGGTTCAAACCTCCCTTTTTTTGTTTGTTTGGTTGATTCTTAGGATTCTTTTTAAGAACAAGATCACTCATTTCAAATGTGTGTGACTTAAATTTTTGGTTGTAGCTTCTGCACATACGCTGTTGATATGCTCTGAGATGATTAAAGACAATCTACCTTCTTTCATCCAATATTTCTAATTCGTGCAAGTGGGAGACTCTGTAGTCTTCATCACTAACCAAATTGTGAAAACAGATCCATAAGGAAGATATCTTGACCTTACTAGGTAGGATGGACTGGACACCATAGACAAGGGAATACAGAGTGGCACTAGTGGGAGTGAAGACACTCACGCAATAGGCCCACAAGGCGAGATTCAACTAAATATGCCAGGGATGGTGAGCTTTGTTAACTGTCTTTTTGAGAATTCTTAGGATAGTTTTATTAGAAGCCTCAACATGGCCATTACCTTGAGGATAGTATGGTGTGGAGAAATGGCGTTGAATGTGAAACTTTTCACAAATCTCATGGACATCCTAATTCTTGAAGGGATGACCGTTATCTGTGATGATAGAAAAGGGGACACCATACTGGCATATGATGTAATTGAGGATGAATGTAGAATTTTTTTACCAGTGACATGGGTTAGAGGAATGAATTTTATCCATTTAGGGAAATACTTTGTAGCAGTGATGATGAATCTATGGCCATTGAATGAAGGTGGATGAATTTTGCCCACAAGGTTGATTCCCCACTGAGAGAAGGGCTGAGATGTAACAATGGGTTGTAATTCCTATGCAAGTGCATGTATCAACTCTCTATGTATCTGACATTTCTTGCATTTCTTAACAAACAGATAGGCATCTTTTTTGATAGTAGGCTAGTAGTAACCAGTTCATAAGAGTTTCTTTGCTAGGGTAAGTCCACTACAATGTACCCCACATATACCTTCATGAATTTCTAATAAGGTAGTGTTGAACTCATCTAGATCAAGACATATAAGTAAAGTACCATCAAGACCCTACCAATATAAGGTGTCAACTAAATTGACATAATGGGAAGCTTGGCATATAAAGGTTTTATGAGATTTATTGGATAAGTCAAGTAGTAGGGTATTGTCTGTTGGCATAAGACACAAGTTCGGGGATGCTCTGGTGAATATTGGTGATGTCTGATGCATGATATTTCTTAGGAGCTATCAATGATGGCAACTCAGCCTATTGATCTTATCTGGTATGAAGTTTGGGATATCTGGTATGGAGTTTTTGTATAAGTGTGTTAGTGATACTCTGTGAACAGTTTTGGTGAATAGTTCTCATTTATGGTGATGTGTTTTTGGTTACGGTAATTTGAGTTAAGATTTTTAAGTATGAGAATTAGATTATAATGCAATATTATCCTCCGGTGTTGATTCTTTAGCAAGTTAGAAGGTCCAGTATCCGGTAGAGCAATAAATCAGGATTATCTTCATTATTGGTGATGTATTGTGTGGACCAGATTTATTGAGGTGATTCCGGTGGTTTTTGGTAAGTTTAAGGTAATTGAGCTGACTTATGGGAACCGCGTGATCATATGTTTTGGATTCAAAATATTGTTTTATGTAGATCTGAGCTGACTTGAAGCTACATGTTTCATATTTTGATATTTTGTGAAGCCAACTTGTGGGAGATCAAATTTGCTAGTGCGGATATATACAGTTGACTTGGTTAATGCATTTGTGTGTGGATATGATGTGTGAGATGTTTTTGGGAGTGATTGAGCATAGTTTCACATGCTCACCTTGAATTTTATTGATCTGATAATTAGTAATGAGGCATAACAAAGCATTTTATCAAAATAGTGTAACGTGCCACTTTGTACCTAACCGGAACTGTTATTTGGCATAGTCACATGCTTCTATTTAGTTAATTACTCATTGTAATCATTTTCTATTAGCCTGTAAGGTAGTGAGCCTACATCTGGGTTGTATCCCTTTTGTAATTGAGCAATGAGCTCTGGGTAGTGTGCCTGAATGCATGTGCATTCCAACTCATGTAATATTATTTTACTACTAGCCATAGTATAAAAATATTGTGTGTTCAAATCCCACCATGGTTTTTCCCTTTTCAGGTTTCCACTTAAAAATATTGGTGTTATGGTTATGTGTTTGTTTGCTTTGTGTTTCTACATTTCAGTTTCTTATTTGGGCATTCAATTGATTAAGAATTAGATTAATAAATTTACAAATATCGGAATAGTGATTCACCCCCTCCTCTTAGTGTTCATTGATTCCAACAATTGGTATCAGAGCCTTATGCCTTGAAAGAAGCCTAACAAATTGAGAAAGATTTGGAAGGTTGAATCAATGGACTCCAATTTGTAGAGACAACTTGATATGGTACTTGAAGATCTTGATGCAACAATGAAGGAAAAGAGTAGCCTAAGAAGAAATCTGAATGCAACAGAAGACTTCATTGAAACCCTAAAAGATCAAATAAACACTTCTTGGGAAAAGAGAAAGGAGTTGATGGACAAGATGAAGGAAAAATAAGAACAAAGTATTGACAATCAAATTCTACAGGATAAGACAGATGAATGTGAGAAGTTGGCCAGGGAGAATGCAGTTTTGAAGAATGAGATACAATCTATTGTGATGAAGCTGACTAAGGAGATTGAAGACCAAAAGAAGAATGAAGAAAGCTTGTCTCAATCCTTGAAGAATAGATCTGATGAATGTTACAGATTAACATATGAGAATGATCAGTTGAAGCTTGAATTGGTGCAGACAAAGAATGATGGACACGAACTTGAGAGACAGATCATAATTCTAAGAGATGAGTTGACTACTGCTAATGAGTACAAAGAAAAGTTCAAAGATAGTTCAACCCAGTTGTATGAGATGCTAGAAATTCAGAGACATGGAAAATACATGTGAGGAATTGGATTTGAGAAAGGAGAATCCTCCGGTTATGGTCAAAGCAATCATCAACAAAGGAGAAAGAAACCTCCGGTTCTGGTCAAAGCAATCATCAACAAAAGAACATGAAACCTCCGATAAGACATCCTAATGCCTATAAATTCAATGGTAGATGTTTTAATTGTAATAAATATGGTCATATGGAAAATCAATACAAAAGTAGGGTGAATAATGTGAACAATGGTCTTACCTTTACCGATCAATATTTTGAATTGCAACAATTTTGGACATAAGTCAAATATGTGAAGAATGATGATCAATTTCCAGAATAAGAGATGTTTTGTATGTGGGATGTTTGGACATATATCTAACCAATGCAGGATGAGACCAAATCAAATGAACTTTAGGCCTATGCAGAGAAATATTGTATGTCATGCATGTAACAAAGTAGGTCATATTGCAAGACATTGTAGAAGCAAGAATGCATTGGTGAACAAAAACAAATCTAACGAGAAAGGAAAAGAAAAGGTAGATGAAATCAAATATCAACATAAGAAAATGTGGGTAAAGAAGGAAGATTCTAATGTTGAGAATGGCTCCACACCTGAATCCAGTGATGGAACCTCATCCGGTAAGTAGGGCTTTTTGGCTTTAGGGGGAGTTTTTCATGCAAATCAATAGAACCCCCTTGTGGAGATCTACAACCGATTCTAAAATGTTGTCGAAGATTTAGATTGAGCATGCAGATGATATCTGGAAGATTTTGTAGAAGTTCGACAATCCAGTGGAATAAATGATGAAAAACAGTGTAACCGAAAGCTTTAAGGTTGAGCATTTATTACAATTGGAAATTAGGTTTTTAAAGGTTAAAAGGGAATTTCAAAAGTTTATTCCTCACAATGCAATCAAGAGAAAAGAGTAGAGTAGAAGAGTGAAAGAGATTTGACAGCGAAACCTAGCTTGAAGCTATCATTAAGCAATTTCCTACGCCCGATTCTAAATCAAGAGGTATTTATCCATTTATGAGCTATTTTTTTAAAACCCTATAATCATCATGGCATATGCATCCAGAATTTCTACCCCCCTGGTTGTCGAGATTTCTGAGAGTGCAAGGTCCGTTTTCAAGAGACATCCTTTCAAATTAGTTGAAAATGTTTCAGAAGGAGCATTTTCTTTAGTTCCATACAATGTTATTCATAATGGAGATATAAGGGCATACATTCATTGTGAAATTAAAGAAATTGGAAATGCAGAAATGCTTACACTCTACAACAAGTATATGGTGGATAGTCTTGGCAATCTGAACTTGGAATACCAGATTCTTCACGACAAGGGTTTTGCTGAGTTTGTTCATTTTTTGGTATTTGATGAAGCATAATGGGTCTGGTACATTCTCAGTAGGGTTAATGATGAATTCATCTAGCTAGATAGACCACATAAGATTACAAATTAAGCCATTTAGGCAATCACATTCTTGAGTGCAACCGGTGAAATCCTGAGCTTGAGGAAAGTGCATAATACCACTCTGGCAGTTGTTACCGGTTCCCAATATGACAACCGGTCTATGACAATCAACAATATAGTTGAGCATGATGTGAGATTCAACTCAATGGTGGTGGGCTATAAAGTATATCAATCCAATAGGCAAAACTTAGTCTTTGGTACTGCAATATTCATTGCATATCAGATGCTGAAGGAGAATAAAAGATGTGATCTTTGTGTTGGAAAATGCACACTCCAATGAGAAATTATAGGTGATTTAAGGTTTTGTCATTGATGGAAACCTTGAAATCATAGGACACCGGCAAGACAAAGATACTGACACTGACACCGGCAAACTCTACACCGACACACAGAACACCGATAGTGAAAGGAAGGATACCGACACCTTGGTCGACTTCAATTTTGTTTAAAATGTATTTTGTAATTAATTGTAAAATCATTGTAAGCCGACATGGCGAGTTGTAACATGACTCATATATGTATGAGATCATTTTGTAATAGGAAATATGTGAAATAGGATGCGAGATAAGCAGACCTAATATGCAAAATATTGGTTAAGGATTTATGTTGTAGTAGAGCTTAAACCGGTACTGAATCTGGCATAGCAGGTGCTGATTTGAAGCAGTCCAAGACATTGGATTAGTATAATCTATTTTGTAAGTCAGTGTGACTTCTTTTGTAATTGAGCAGTGAGCTCTAGGCTCTTGGCCTTCCTACATGTGTAGGCCCCCATTGTAAGAGTAATATTCCCTTATTGGCCAGTAAGCAAATATTGTGGGTCACAAATCCCATCGAGGTTTTTCCCACACTAGGTTTCCTCATTAAAATACTATGTTATGGTGTGCTTCTCATGTGGTTACTGTTATTCTTGTTTACTACATTATTTTTGGTTTACCGGTACACAGTTTTAATATGTTTTTCATGTTTTAAGTCAAGTACATTTATATACTAGGTTAGATACTGATTCACCCCCCCCTCTCAGTATCTTTGGGAATCCTAACACTTTGTTCTGTACTTTTGAGTGAATTGTTGAGAAAATTGAAGAAAATTAAACAAGACAAGAAACATACTTTCAATTTTGGATCATTAATTGTATACTTAGCTCTATATTTCTTGAATGAGATCCCCGGTAGTGGTAAAGTCCATTGGGATTATGACAAACTAGTGGAGATTGAAATTAAGGAAGGGTTGTTGGGTATAAGTGATGCTACAATGAGAATATCCACCTTATGTGGCTATTTCAAGAACTTCCAAGCCTTTATGAAAAGCAGAGAAAGAATTCCTAAGGAGATAGTTGAGAAATATGAGAAGACTATTTGTTTTATGGTTGATAAAGATCAATGCCATATGGAGGTTGTTGAGCCCAAAACAACTTGGATCATGCCCATGGGGTATGAGGTTGATGGTATCATGCTTGAAGCATATGTACAACATCTACTAAGTCAATTGATAGATCAGAAGGAAGAAAGATTTGGAAATTTTCAGGAAAAGGACCTTAACCTGCATAAGAAATTCACTGAGGCCGTAAGGAAGAGGAAGGTGAGAAAAGAGGTTGAGGAACTTGCTGAACATATAGGTATCACTCGAGAAGTAGTGCAAAATAAAAGGGAGAAAAATATTCTGAAGGACAAAGATGTGGTGAAACCACAAGCTAAACTGACTCCTCCTAAGAAGACCCAAGCCAAGCTTAATAGATCAACACCTACCTCTGATGTGCAGAAATAGGTACCTCTACCTAAGCCTAAACCAACAACATCTATCAGTGGAGAAGAGAAAAGGAAGAAGGAGAAGTCCACAAGACAATATACTACAACAGAAGAGGAAACAAAGTTAGATGAAGAGGTAAGTCAAGTAAAGAAGACTGCTACCTATGCAAGGGTAATTCGGAAGCCTACATTTGATGATGCTCCTCCAGCCAAGAAAGCTAAGTCTCCAGCAGAGCCATCCATAAGGTTAGATCCGAAAAGAAGAAGAAGTCTAAAATAGATGAAGCTCTCAAGTCCTGTAAGATTGAAAGTCCATATGAAATAGTACCTCCTTTGACTTTGCAGGAGTTAATTGATGAGATTTTGAAGGATGGTAATTTGAAAAATGTTTCTATATATTATGAAAATTTTGAGGATAAAGACCAATAGGTAGTAGAAGAAGCAATGGTAAAGTATATGGATAAATTCAGTAAGGTCTTAATAGAATTATCATCTATGATCCCCAAGAGCTTGCATGACATCTTAGATTCCTAGAGACACACCACCAACATAGAAGATGAAAGGTTGAAAGAATTTACATTAGTAAAGCTATGCCGAGAAAAAACTCGAGAAGAAATACCTAAGATTTTGGGACTTGCAAAGGGAAAATTCCGAAGCAAGAATAGAGTAAATAAAATAATGATCAGAAGGGTAGATGAAGTAGTGAAAGACACTAAAGGTATTTTGAGGAAAATTTTGAAAGAGAATAACTATCAAGTTATTCCAGAGAAGAATGATACCCAACCAAAAGACATTTAAGTAAAGACACTTCTTCTTTGGGGATCCATTTATAGACAAAAGTTCCACAGGATCAACCAACTGCACAAATTGATCTAGTTGATCAGAAAGCTCCTACTGATGCCTCTGATGATCAAGCAATGGATAACTCTGGTGATGCTACTCAAGATCCTCCTGAGATATAAATACTTGTAGAAATGATAGCAGAGGAGTTAGGTGAAGTGGGAAAGATTGTAGATGATGGAGCAATTGGTGAGAAAGGTGATGAGGATAAAAATGCAGAACCGGTGAAGGAGAAGGGTGAAAAGAAAACACATAAAGCTTTGACAACCATGACCAAAGCTACTATATCTAATAAGGGAAATTAGATTACAATGGAAGATGATATTTCTCATGGTCTGATAGATCTAAGAACCTTATCCCCTTTTCAAGCATTAAAGTTGGCCACTCTTGCATAGATCAAGGCTAGTGAGGACTTACTCAAGTCCATTTTAGAAGAGAAAGAAGTGATATCTTTGGCCAATGCAGTTTTGGAAAAAGTTTTGCCTAACCTTAAGAAGATTTTAAATGACTCACCCTCCAGTAAGCTTAAGGATATGTTAAATAAAGTAGAATCTAATTTTTTTTCATTAGAGAAAGTGACATATATAAAAATACTCACTAAATTCAATGAGATGAGGCTCGAAATATATTTGAAGACAATTGAAGCTGATAGAGAAGTTTTGAAGAGTGCAGTGAAAAGTGCAGAGGATGCATTAGGTGAAGGCGGAAACATATTTAAATCCTGTCTATTTTTGCCTAAATGTACTGCAAATATTGATAAGCAAATAAGAGATTTTGAAGGGAAGCTTGCAAGTATTGGTCATTCATTTGCCCCTCATTCAATTTTTCCTAGTTCCCTTGAAGCCCAAATAATGGATTTTACTGACAAAATAAAGGGATTGATTAAAGAAAAAGAGCAAATGTTGATTAGAGTGGGAGAACTGATAAGTCTAATTACTCCCCAAATGGACACCTTAACCAAAGCTTAGTAGGATGCAGTCAGTGCCTTAGGTAAACAGGTGCCATCTAATCTCAAAGGTTTTGAAGTGCATGCATACATGTTCAGTGTTCTAATTAATGTTTTAGATTGTTTCTTGAGAGGATGGAATGGCTACCTCCAATCCTTGAAGGTCACTTATGCAGATATTTTTAAATTCATGTAAATTATTGAATTCATTTGTAAAGTTTTGGTGGATCCCTACCCTTTTCCATTGATGTCAAAGGGGGAGAGAGTTGGACAATGCAGTGAAAAATGATGCTTACTCTTAGGGGGAGTCAATTGAGTGTACAGATTTCAAATTGTCAGATTGTTTGCAGCTTTTTGGAGCTTTGGAGCTCTTAGCATTTTTCACAGTGTTGCCATCAATACCAAAGGGGAAATTGTTGGCAGAAGACACTAGTTCGGTGATGCTCCAGTGAAGATTGGTGATGTATGATGTAGGACATTGCTTAGGAGTTGTCATTGATGGTAACTCAACCTATTGATCTTATCTGGTATGGATTTTGGGATATCTAGTATGAAGTTTTTGTATAAGTTTGTTAGTGATACTCTTTAAACAGTTCTTATTTCCGGTTATGTTTTTTTGGTTCCCATAATCTGAGTTAAGTTAATTAAGTATGAGAAGAAGATTATCATACAATATTATCCTTCGGTGTTGATTCTTCAACATGTTAGAAGGTTTGATATCCGGTAGAGAAGTAAAACATGATTATCTTCATTATTGGTGATGCATCACGTGGTCCAGATTTCTTGAGGTGATTTCGATGGTTGTTGGTAAGTTCAAGGTAATTGAGTTGACTTATGCGAAGTGTGTGATCATATGTCTTGGATCCAAAATATTGTTTTGTGTAGTTCTGAGCTGACTTGAAGCTACACATTTCATATTTTGATATTTTGTGAAGCCGACTTGTGGGAGATCAAATTTTCTAGTGTAGATGTATTAGATTGACTTGGTTAATGTATTTGTGTGTGGATATGATGTGTGAGATATTTTGGGAGCAATTAAGCGTAGTTTCATGTGCACACCTTGAATTTTGTTGATCCAGTAATTAGTAATAGGGTAGAATAGTGCAACAAATCACTTTGTGCCTAATCGAAATTGCTATTTGGCATAGTCAAATGCTTCTATTCAGTTCATTACTCATTGCAATCATTTCTATTAGCTTGTAAGGTAGTGAGCCTTCCTTCGGGTTGTATCCCTTTTGTAATTAAGCAATGAGCTCTAGGCAGTGTGCTTGAATGCATGAGCATTCTAACTCATGTAATATTGTTTTACTACTGGCCATAGTATAATAATATTGTGGGTTCAAATCCCGCCATGGTTTTTCCCTTTTTGGGTTTCCATGTAAAAATATTGGTGTTATGGTTATGTGCTTGTTTGCTTTGTGTTTTTGCATTTTAGTTTCTTGTTTGTGCATCAAGTTGATGAAGAATAAGATTACCAAATTTACAAATACCAGAACACTGATTCACCCCCCCTCTCAATGTTCATTGATTCCAACATTGTCACGTAAATAGGCATAGATGTCTCCATACTATTGGGAATGAGAACCAACAATAAGAAATATCATCTTAGATTGAGGCATGTTATAGGTGGGTTCCAAGAGAAGTTCCACCAAGAGCTCATAGTATGCGATGTTACTTGGAATTTCTACAAGTGACACTATTGTAAGCATTGCGTCAGATACTTTATTATTATCCTTAGGAATTTGTTCAAAAGTAATAGCTATGAAATAAGATTTAAAGTCATCTACCATTCTCTTATATGGTATTATCTTTTAATCATTTGTTTTGTAATCACCATTAACCTATCTGATTACTAGCTGAGAGTCACCAAGAATACGTAACTCTAGGATTTTTCACTGTACAGCCATACAGAGTCCAAAAATCAATGCTTCATATTCTATGATGTCATTGGTACATGGAAAGAATCTTACAAGCTTTTGGTATACAATCTTCTTGCGGTGTGACAAAGAAAATACCAGCACTAGAACCACATTGTGTGTAAGAGCCATCAAAATATAACTTCCAAAGATGTGTAGATTCCATGTTAAATATTGCTTCATTAGGTAACTCCATGATAAGAGGATGATCATTTGTCATAGGAGCATCAACAAGTTGATCCACTATAGCTTGTCCTTTTATTGTTTTTCTTTCCACATATTTGATGTTGAACTCACTAAGAATCATGACCCATTTAATCAATCATCCTGTAAGAGATTCTTTGTTGAAAAGGTACTTAAGAGGATCAATCTTTGCAATGAGCTTCATCTGATGTAAAAGAATGTAACTTCTATGAGGAAAAAACTATAAAAATGCACACTCATTCAATAGGAGCGCAGTTGATCTCATATCCTACTAGAGTATGATTTTTATAACAAATAACACCTTCTTTTCCTTTAGAATCATGTTGTTGCAAAAGTGCCCCCAGTGTTTTGGTAGTTGCTAATATATAAAGGAGTAAGGGCATATCATCTATAGGAGGTACTAATAATGGTGGTGACATCAATTATTCTTTGATTTTTTAAAAATCTTGCTCACAATTGTCATCCCATTTGAATGAAACATTCTTATATAATAGGCTCTCAAAGGGTTTACATTTATGAGCAAGTTGTTCTATAAAACGGTAGATAGATTTTAGTTTTTCTTGCAATGATCTCAGTTTAATGATATTCTTTGGTGGAGGTATTTCACGTATGGCTTTAAATTTGGTAGGGTTAGCTTCAATTCCCTTAGATGAGACAATGTATATGAGGAGCTTCCCATAGGTTACCTCGAAGACACATTTCTTTGGATTCAATCACACCTTATATTGCTCTAATCATGTGAAGATAATGTCCAATATTTCCAAATGTCCATCTTTGGTGTAAGATTTCCTAAGAAAATCATTTATATAATCTTCAAAATATGTATGCATCATGTCATGAAAGATAGTGGCCATTGCATGTTGATAGGTAGCTCTAGCATTCTTCAATCTAAAGGGCATGACATTCCAACAGAAGGTTTCCCAAGAACAAGTGAATTTTGTCTTGATTTGATCCTCTAGAGAAATTGTGATATGATTGTAACTCAAGAAACCATCCATGAGGGATAACATCTCATGCTCTACTATTAAAAACACTATTATGCCAATATTTGGAAGTGGGAAGTCATCTTTAGGACAAGATTTGTTTAAGTCCCTAAAATTTGTGCAAACATGAACAATCCCATTGGGTTTTGAAACTGACAGTAGATTTGAAGTCCACTCTACATAGTCAACTGGCCTTATGAATCCCATGTCTAGAAAATTTTGTAATTCCGCCTTTACCAATAGCACCATTTGTGGGTGCATTTTTCTCAATTTCTGCTTGATAGGTTTTGCCCCTAATGGAAAAGACAAGTGACGCATTACTAAATTAGGATCAATCCTCGGTATAACTGCATAGGACCAAGCAAAGTTAACCTATCTTTCCTTTAAAAATGTATAAATGTCATTCTTTCTTCACGTGTCAGCGACTCTGCTAAATGTATTTTAATATTTGCTTTCTCTTTTGTACCTAGATTTGTTGGTATTATTTTCTCAACCAACATAGATGACTTCTCATAATATGAAGCTTGGGGAAGTGTGTCAAGCCTTCCATCCTTAGGTGCCTCAAAGAGGTTTTTACCCTCAGATACATCCTTTTTTTTTATTTTTTTAGGTCTAATAGAGCTGAAGAGTGGTTTTCACTAGAAGGCCTATTTTTGTTCTCTATAATTTTTGAATCGAAGGCTTGGCACCCTATCCAAAGTAAGTCATACTTTTGAACTCTATGGAAAAACAAGCTTTATGATCCCTACGGGCTAAATTAATTTGTGCTTTGATAATTTTTATTATTGCTTCATCATTTTAAAAGGTGTCTAATTGTGGTGATCCTTTTTGATCCTTTTTGTTCCTAATCAATAAGCAGTGGGTGAACAAGAGGTTAAAGGATCATGATTAGGCTTAGGATTGTGGACTGGTTCAAGAGTACAAATAGTGTCATATTCATACATGTCAATAAAATTATCATAGTCATTGAAGGTACCTTCCTCTTCAGCTTGTGTTGTATTAAAGTACTCTCCTATCTCACATGAGTTTCCCTTAGTACTCAAGGTCTTACCTTTCTACATATCATAACATAGACTAGGTTCTCTACATCCATCATCAAGTTGTATTGGTTCAAGTATGCCTTTTTTTTTTAAACCAAGAGGACTATGACCATCATAGCCATATCATTATTTTATCTCAAGTCCTTTTCCATATTGTTCATCTAGTATCTTAACTTATAGATTTTTATTTTGTTCATTTTTTGTGTCTTCATCTTTGTACAACCAACCTAGAAGACCTTCTTCTTCCATTTCATCATACATGGCTCCCCATTTTATAAAATTTGTTGGTTTGCATACCATATTAGAGGTATCTGATGTGGTTTCAATCATTTGTGGTTTTCCATAAGTTTGGGGAGACAAAGATAGTTTTTCAATGCAAAGAGCACAACTCATGGTATATTTTCCTACTCCTTGTTCATTTATTTGTATTTTAATCTCAACCTCATTATATTTAGATGTGGCTACTTTCAAGGATTTAGGATCAACATATATTTGAGATGGAGGCACTTAATGATTGCTAGGAATTGTGGATTTGGTCTTAGGGTTTATATTATTGCAAAACATAAAAGGGTTTGTATCTCGTAGTATCATAATTTTTGACACCATTGTGCAAAAAAATGATGCATTGATGATATGTAGAGGGTACAACTTGCATCACATGAATCCATGGTCTTCCAAGGAGGATGTTATAAGTTAAAGGGAGATCAAGGACTTGGAAAACCACATCCCTCACTTCAGGCCCAACCTTGATTGACAATGTAACTGACCCTTTGGATGAACGTTCCTCTTCATCACAGGCTTTTATGGTAATCTTTTTCTTTGGATCCATTGCATTTTCAAAAAAACTATAGTTATATAATTAATTTTAAAGTAAAAATATTGAGATCTACTCCTCCATCTATCAAAAATAGCTTGATCTTAACTTTGTGGATGAGAGCTTCAATGTGTAGGGGTACGTTATGTGGTTGTTGCATGGATGAATCATCATTCTATGTGAAAGTGAGAGTGTGAGGGGGGGCACTATAGCATTAGCAATTTCTTTGTCAAGGATAGCTTTATGCTCAGGAGATAAGTGTAGAAGCTCAAGTATATAAATTTGTGTGGTCTCTTCCCTAAATGTTCTATAAGGTTATATTATGAAGTTGGCATAGAAGGTTTAGAATTAGGACCTCAAAGGGTAATTGTGCCTCTATGTGTGGTGATATTGCATTAAGGTTCTTTACCTTTTATAATGAAAGCATTCACATGGTTATCTGCCTCATTGATTTGATTTATGATATAGTCATATTGAGTGAGCATTAGTATAATTTACACAATCGCCAGATTTAATAGTTTTTCCTTTATCCTTTTCATGCTTAGGGAAGGGATTTTTGAACATCTCAAGGTCAAAGTTACTAGAAAGGGTATATCCATCGACTACAATTTTGCCCTAATCAATAAGGTCTTGTATCACATTTCAAAGCCATTTTCAACTATTAGTTTTGTGCCCTTATGTCCATGATACGCACAAAAGTGATTGCCATTCTACCATGGGGGTTTGACTTGTAGATTATACTCTCTTATTTCTGGTAGTGTTATAAGATCACTTTCAATAAGTTCTTTCAATGTTGATTCAAATGATTGTCCTAATGGTGTGAGGTTTCATTTAGGAAAGCTCTTTTTTTTTTCTTTCCCCTTGTCTAAAGATGAGATTTAGGTTATAAATGGGTGTTGAGGTTTTTGCAGTTTTCACATCAACAACTTCATAATTAACTACATTCTTGTTTTTATCCCAAAAGAGTGTCCTGTTGTTTGAATTTGAGCTTGTCTTATGATCTCTATCATTATTTATCTTAATAGTGCCAAGATCAATAAGGATTTTTTCAATTCAAAATACCATTTCTATTACTTCATCAAAGAAGTCTAAACATTTAAGGCAAAGTTCTTTTCCAATTTCCTTGTTCAAATTTTGATAAAAAAGATTAACTAGTTGTTTGTCAAGAATGTTGTAAGGTTCTCTTTTGGTCAAGTGTCTCCATATTTGTAAAAACAAGACAAAATATTCTCCTTGTTTTTGTTTGGTATTAAAGAGGTCTGTCAGGGTCACTTCATGTTCATAGTTATAAGCATAATTTTAGATAAATTTGTCAGCCAATTCTTGAAAAGACTTGATGATTGGTGGTAGTTATGAAAACCATTCCCTAGCCACTCCTCCAAGACTATTATGTAATAATATCATAAGGTATGTTTCATCAATGACAAATTC
Source organism: Cryptomeria japonica (assembly GCF_030272615.1). NCBI lineage: Eukaryota > Viridiplantae > Streptophyta > Pinopsida > Cupressales > Cupressaceae > Cryptomeria > Cryptomeria japonica. The sequence continues at coordinate 210,458,717 of NC_081410.1, forward strand.
CAAAGTTGCAGTGCTAAATTCTTTCAAGTGATCCTTAGGATCTCCTTTTCCTCTATATTTATCAAGTTTTGGTATCTCCCAATGACTAGGAAAATGTGTCATTAGAATACTTAGATTGAAAGGATAGGGACATATCCTTGATAGAAAACTTGTGAGATGATGTCTTATTGTTCTTGAGAGTTTCCAACTCTTGTCTTAATTCTCTAAGTTCATCCAAAATAGGAGTATTTGTAGGTGTTGGATTTGATGTCTTTATAGAACATTTGTGACTTGGTTGTAAGTAAAAAGGTCTATGATCTTTTACTTTTTCATCATTATTTGTGTTAGTATTTTTAGACACACTAGATTCAATAGCTTTATCATTTACCTTAAGTAATGATATTTCAAAATTTGGGGGTATTTTGATTCCTTCATTAGTAAGGGCTTTGAAATAATGTTGTGGATTACATTTGACAACTTGTTTAATAGTGTAGCGAATATATGATCACAAAGTGCTTCCTCTATATGTTCTTGGGTTACCTCTTCATCATCAATTTTATTTTTTTGTTCTTCCTCATTCCTAACACTAATGTGTTCTTCATCATAAAGGTTTTTTTCCCAAGGTTTTTCTCCTTGTTGTTCCATTTCTCTTCTTTCTTGTGCTCTTGTCTTGACAGGCATATGTGATTGTTCTGATCTTTGATCTAGGACTAATGATATGACAATGTATGAGACTCAAGATTAAGATGTAATGAAATTATAGAATGTGGAAGCAACTATATGATATAATATGGTATTAGACTCTAAATGAGGTTTAGAGACAAATGATAAGCTTGATATGATAAAGATAAATCTACAATAGCTTAAGGAAAATCTAGGTCTAAAAATAATTGGGTAAGCAAGGCTTTACCTATTCCATGATGGATAGAAACAAGGACAATTATCAAGAGAGGGTATGGTAAAGTAGGAGATGATGAACTCCAAGAAAACTACCCTATTGAAAGATGCTGATGTGTTCCCTAACTGAAGGATGATGAACCTCAATTGACAAGGGTGATCAATAATCGATGTTTGATTTAAGACCTAAGGAGAGTAACCTAAGTGCAAACTAAAGGTTTTGTTTGACTAATGATAGATATGCAAGGACTGGGATTTGAAACCTAAAAGGTCAGAACTAAAGAATGATGCCCTAAGAGACTTGACATGATTGTGTTTTGAGTTCTTTGTTTCAAAGGTGTAGGTTCTATGTTCAAAAGTGTGTGTCTAATGTTTAGTGATAGTTTTTCTTGTTTTTGGAAACTTTGATCAAGTTTTGCTTTGTTGTAAGTGACCTAGTGTGACAAGAAATGAATCAGGCATGAGAACTCAACATCTGAATGTATGATAGGAATTAGTGTAAGCATAATGTGTATGTTCAGTATCCCATTAAGACCAATTTCCATGGGTCTAAACACAATTTAAAACACTTAAAGATAAATCATATCTACCTAAGGTCATTTGTACTACAATGTGAATGTGATTTAGCCCACAAATTGGTATTTCTTCACCTTTAATGTTCAACACCTTAAGAAGTGTTTAATAGTCTTGGATTTGCAAGAAAGGATAGATAGGGGGGCCCAAGATTGGACGCATGGACCAATCACTCTTTTTTCAAAAATCTATAAATAACCTATACAAAGATAGAAATTTTGATCTCATCTCAATGAAATACATGTGGTGAGTATCTTGGGGGGAAAACTAGTTATCTCCTTGCATTTAAATCACCACACCAACTCAATCAAAAGGGTGGGTTACTAACCTAGGTATTTAGTCACAACTCGGGGTACCAATACCTTGTGAGCATATAGAAAGCAACTTAAGGCTTTAATCAAGCTTACTTAGAGTCTTATATACCACATATAAATGTGGGTATTACCCTTTCTGATTGACACTATATGAAAAATGCTAATGCTAGTTAGACTATGCCTTTCACTTAAGTCAAAATGTATATAGTGGACCGAGGGAAAGAACCACTTTGAGTCATTCCCTTAGGGTGAGTACCTCTTTTCCCACCAAGGAAGTCTCTCTACAAGAATATAGGCACACTTTCTCTTTCACCCAAGATCAAAAAAGACAAGGGGAGAGGATACTCATGCACTATCTTGGAATTTACTGAAATGAAAATATAAAAGTGTGCAAACACACCAAACATATCAAACACTTGGGTTCTTTTTAAGAACCAAACAAAATGTGAAGTAATCTAAGACAAGAAGGGGTTCATTCATCATTTAGAAAGTGAAATGTGAGTTATTCATTGAAAACCAAGGCAAATATGCATCCATAAATCATTAGTAGTTTTATCTCCAAGTCTTTGACATACGAGAATAAACTACACAACTTGTTAGTCTATTGGAATCAGTCCAAAACCAAAATAAAAATAGCTATTTAAAACCAGATCTAAACTAAAAATGGCTATTTAAACTAAATCTAAAATGAAAAATAACTATTCAAACTATAACCAAATTGAAAAATAAAACCAAAACCATAACTAATCACAAAAAGGCATGCAAACTATGTTGACATGAATGCCACAAAGATCTGCAATATCATATAAACAATGATTTCCTATTAACATGCAATAATCTGATAAAATTTCATACAAAATATAAAAGCACAAACAATGTCAAATTGTTTGGTAGGATAAGGCAACACACCTGATTGTTTGACAAAGTTCCCCAGATAGATTTCATCTCAACAAATGAAATGAAATTATTGTAGGGTATGTGCAAGGTGGCAACATGGATTGCCATCATTGCACGATATGCCCAAATTGATTTGTGAAAATCGCTTTCAAAATGTAAGAAAATAAATAGATGATGAGGCTTTAGAAATATTCAAACAAATGTCATTGAATACATAATGTTTTAGGAACCATATACATGCATGCAAAATGTTGAATCATAAACAATGCAAATGCAGTGTTTGACAGATTGCTGCAATAACTTTCAAGCAAATACAATTGGTTGTGTAATGATTTAGTAACCGTATACATTCATGTGAAATATTGAATCATTCAAATGAGGCATGCAAATTTCTTGACAAAATGCTTCAAATAGATACTATGTCATGAAATGTCATGATTGTATCATGTGCACAAAATGGAATTGTTTGAAAAAAATTCAAAAAGCTTGAAGAAAAATACAACTCTCTTATGCATAACAAAATCATTCAAATGTATAGATTAAACATCAAATGCATCTCTGCCTGCAAATTTAAAGAAATTTTGTACCAAGCAAAAACCAGATCAATAAAAAGGACAAAATTCCCATTGGGCATGGTAAATGTATGATGTAGGATATTGGAAAATTAATCTTGAATCTTTAAAAGCCCAACCATAAGAAATGATTCATATATTAATCCAACATCATAGAACTGGAGCTCTTCCACAAAAAAATGCAAAACCTAAAACAAACATAAACAAATAAATATAAGCATTCAAAATATGCTTGATTCCATTGTTCTCCTATCTACCAAGATCTTGTATTCAATTTTAATTGCTCTCAGATTTACAAGCACAATTCACAAGACACTATGGGAGAACAGGGTTGATTGATAAAGATGATCAATATATGGAAGAAAATGTGAAGATTTCTAGGGTTCTTCAATGTATGCAAATGATCTCAAATGGCATAAAAATATTCAATTGTTAAAGAAGCAAGAGGGGAGCCAAAAATTGAGAGGGAAAATGGCTTTTATAGCTGTCCTCATGGGAGATCCAAGTTTTGGGAAGGGTTCTATTTATCCTACATTTGTTGAATAAATGTGATCGATGGAGTTGAGGGATAAATTAAATGAATTTATGAAATGGTGGATATTAGGAATTTATTTAAAAATGGATTTATGAAAGGGAATAGAAAGAGTTTAATGAATTAGATAAATAAATATGTAAATTTATTTTAATAATAGAGGAAAATATTATTGAATTAAATAAATAAATAATAATATCTATTTAATTAATGGAGGAATTAGGATAAAATAATTAAACAAATAAAATATTTATTTAATTAAGTGAGGACAATTTTATGTGACTACAGTTATCATAGAATCACCTTTGATGAAAAGAGACTTAAAAATAAATTGGACTGCCAAGAATAAACCAAAACTTAGAGCCATAAACTCCGCAACATTGTTGGTTCCTTTTGGGATTGATTTTCAAGTAGACATAATGACCTTACCATTATAATCCTCGAAAAGCACCTCAATACTAGACTTTCCTAGATTCCCTTTAGAGGCACTGTTGAAGTTCATCTTATTGCTATGGCTTGGAGGAGGAATTCACTTGGCTAGGATCCGAATATTTCCCATAATTTGATGTTGAACCGATCCCTGTGAAGGAGGGGGATTCAATAATGTCCATTTCTTTAAGATGTTTGCATCCCATGCAGAGAAAGTGAGTTTCTCATTACTATTCTTTGTAACAAAATTCATAGTAACTTCAGATATAGATCTCTCAATTTTACCAATCACCACTAATAGGGGGAAAATGATTCCTGAATACCTTGTTATTACTTTCTAATGACAAATTCCAAATGAGAATAGATAGACTCAATTACCATAGGCAACCAAAATTCGAGGAAGCATAGAAGTGGTCAACCTTGAAAAAATCCTATGAGATTCTCATGTAGAGGTGAAATTATTGAAATTAATTTATGAGACCACTTTATTAGTCTTTACATGTCACTTTTGAAGAGATTATGAATGTTTTCCATTATCAAATTCTTTTCTGGATTCAAAGTTAATATTTTAAATCTTCTAATATGCATGGAATCAAATAATGGTAGCATAATATGGGGTGCTTAAGACATCTAATAAATGATTTATTTTTGTGCTAAAAAAGGGATATGTCAATTATTGAAATAATTTGAATCCAATTTTTGAATGAGATCCAAGAATGCATTATTAAGAATGATGTGAAATATTGCTTTGCAATATAATGGGGGATTATCTAGGCTCATATTAAGCATGTAAGAAATAAATAATATTTAATTATAGGAAATGAAGATGACATGGACTATTATTATAAGTGCGAGGAAGAGAAATATGTTCAATAGATGTGATTGGATTATATGTCCTTAAAGGCTAGATTTGTGGTGAACATTGTTAGTAGGGAAAATAGAAGAACACAAGACAAAGTGGGAAAACCTACTACAAACCACTTCAAGAGGGATGCAAAGTTCTTTCCAAACAATAAAATGTTGCAGATATGGAGTAGTGTGTTGTCATTGATGTCAATTCATGATATAATTAATGTCAACCTATGATGTTGAATTGTTCTTGTTCAAATGTCCAAAGGGGTAGATTCTTCCAGTTTTGGTGATAGTTTGTTGTCATGGATATCAACCTATGTTTGTGTTATTGAAAGTTCATGGTTGGATGTCAAAATGTGTTGATCTAGTGTTCATGGTTGGATTTCAAAATGTGTGATCAAGTGTGTTGATTTGATGTTCATGGTTGGATGTCAAATATTCTTTGATTGATAGATTTTTCTAGTGAAATAACTCAAGTATGTAGCACATTAGTTTTGGTGTCTCTGGCTCAAGGGATTGTACCACATTTCTCTACTTTTGAAGTTATGGTTTCATATTTTGGAAGTAAGACAAAGGAGGATATTTAGTTTGTAGCTTTCTCATTTTAGGTAGGAAAAGAAAATACAATTATTTATAAGGTATGTAGAGTAAATGCAATTTTTTTTCTTATCAAGACAAGTCAGAGGAATGCTTTGTATGTTTTCACTCTTAATGTTTTATCCTTGTGATTTGGGGAACTGGTTCATGTTATCTATACATTACTTCTTATATCTCAAGTGTTTAGGTGTACCACAAATATTAGCCAAATTCTCATATCTAGTGACTATATATGACTAGTCTGCAAGCAATGCTAGGCTTTCAGTTACTATTTGTTTATGCTAGCTCAGTTGAAAGTGACAGTGTTAAAGAATACTATAGGAATTATTTTTACATTCATATGCTATTTTTTGTGAGCTCCACATAATAGTTTTTAGTCTTTCTAGTACTATTTGTTGATTGGAATATTTCGATAAGGTTAAGCATGTTCTAGGTTGACCTAGGATATTTGCGCTAGTGCTTTAATGGTTCTGCCACATGGAGATGTACACCAAATTAATTATGATCCTACCTATCTCTTGGCTTGGTCGACACTTACTTTCCTTTCACTATGTAAGTGTTTGCAGATTACCTCCTTGAGGAATGCACATTTGATGCCTACATGTTTCATCTTGGCTGACTTGAAGAAAGCTTGTTGATGCTTCCAGAGGATACAAATGGAATACTAATTCATAATAAATTGTAAGTGTGTTTATAGAGTGGTGAAAAGGTGTTGCAAATGTGATGTTGATGATCATGATTGGTTGTCATTGATGTCAACACATGGTTTTGGTGTTGGTGATCCAGAAGATGTGTTCCCAGAATCTTTGGTGCTCCAAAAGATGTGTTCTAGTTGGTATTCAACATGGATTGGTTGAGTTGATGGTGACTCAGATTTCTTTGTTTACCAGATATGGTGTTGATTGATTGTATTCATGAGTATCTTGGTTCTGTTCTTATTTTTGTTACTTTGGGTAGTGCTATTTTGGGTTTGGATTAAGTCTAGAATTTGAGGATGAGTAACGACATTTGTGTAGCGTGTGAGTCATGATTTGGGTCTAGAATTTGTGATGGATGTAACATGTTGATCTGACTATTGATGTGTGTTGCGATATGGTCTACTTCTCATTCATTCCCACCACCAGAATGTTTAGTGTTGACCTATTTTAGATCTTTGTCTTGGATGACATAGAAGATTATGTTTCCTGGAGAGTATAAATATGTGTATGATTTGAATAAGGTGGTATGGCATTCTGTGGAAGATATGCGAGACAAAAAGAAAAATTTGATTGATGTTGATGTGTGAAGTGTGTGACTAGTATTGAGGCATTGGAAGTAGTCCAGTATTGCAAATTGTATATTAGTGGTGGATTCTTTTTTTTTTCTTTCTTTTATCTTTAGCAATGAGCCTTTTTTCTAGGTAGTGATCTCAACTGCAGTGAGCCACCCTATGTTAAAATCACCTTAATTGGTGTCACCTTAATCGATGTTTTGTATTGAGAACTAACATTCTCTGTGGTTTTTCCCTTCTTGGGTTTTCCACACTATATCTAGTGTTCATTGTGTGATTTGTGTTGTGTATGTGCTTTCATGCTATATATGCATTTATTAATTCTATTGGTTACTTTGGGTGTGTAAAATAATTGAAGAAATTGTTTAAGATATCAACTAATTCACCCCCCCTCTCAGTTGCCCGAATATTTAACAATTGGTATCAAAGGTTTGGTTCCTTGGAGAAGATATTAACCACTTGAGGTAGATCTTGATCCAATGACACAAATTAACCATTCCCATTTTTGAAGGATTTGACTATAGCTTTTGGAAAGTGAAGATGAGAGGTTATCTGATGTCCTTGAGCTACAATACTTGGAAAGCTATGGAAACTAAGTATGTTCAACCGACAAATGGTTTTACCACTCCTGATGAGATTCAATCTTATGAAGAGAAGGAAAAGGCAAGGTATGCAATCTTTAGTTCTTTATCAAAGACTAAATTGACAAAGGTTATTTCATTGAATACTGCTTATAAGGTTTGGGAAAAGCTAAGAGATATCTATGAAGGAAATGACAGAGTTAAATTATCAAAGAAAATAACAACTAAGCGTAGATATAAGAATTTGAAAATGGAAGAAGGAGAAGATATACCAAGCTATTTTCAGAAGGTTGATAGTGCAATAAATGAAACTAGAGAACTTGGCATATCCTTGATAGATGAATACATAATTGAGAATATTTTGATGTCTCTACCAAAAAACTACAGTGACAAGATCTCTTCTATTGAGGAAACCTATGATCTGAAGAAGTTTACTAGGTAGTAGCTTTATGGTACTTTATTAGCATTTGAGATAAGGAAGTTTGGAAAAGACAAAGCTAATCTCAGACTACCTTTAAAGCATTGGTAATATAGCTACTAGATGTCTGGAGAAAGGATCAAGACAAAAGTTTAGAGAAGGTAAAGGAAACTTTAATAAGAGAGCCCACTATTTTAAATATGATGTTGGTATTTCAGATAATGAATCAAACTATGAAGATGATGACTGTTTGTTTTTATAGAAAAAGATGTACCTAAGATTGATGTTCCTAAGACTGTTGCTTCTTCCTTACATGTTAGGAGAGCTAGAAATGAATGGCTAATTGATAGTGGATGCTCAAATCACATGATTGGTGATAAGAGTAATTTTGTAAAACTTGAAAAGTATGATGGTGGCTCTTTTAGATTCAGAGATGTCAACAAAGATTGTGAGAACTGGTTCTATTTATTTTGATGGAAAACATAATACTAACAATGTTAATAGTGTGAAGGGTTTGCATCTTAATATTTTGAGTGTTGGGTAGATGTGTGAAAATGGTTACAATATTGTTCTTTAGGATGATGGTTGGGAAATCCAGAAGGGATCCAAAATTTTTATTGCAATAGGGAAAAGGATTGGTGGAAACATGTATCTACTAGAAGGAGCTACAAAGCATTGTTTATTATCTCAGATCAATGATAGCTGGCTCTAACACTGGAGGATGTGTCATATCAACTTTGACAACTTGGTAAAGATTAGTTCATCAAGTGTAATGAAAGATTTACTGAGGTTGACCAAACTGGATGGCAATATTTGCAAAGAATGTCACGTTGGAAAGCAGACAAAATGAACATATAGAGGAAAGGAGAAGTCTGTTACGCCCAATATGGAAAGCTAATGTACTGAGAGGGGAGGGGTGAATCAGTACTTCAAAACTTTTCTTCAATAATAACCTTACTATTATGCATAAACAAAATAGTGCAGTAACATAAAATAAAGTTAAAACAAACAGATAACAATCATACATGATTCACTCCATAACACATATATTTTGGTCACGCAGAAACTCTTGGTTAGAGAGAAAAACTACGGTGGGGATGGCACCCACAACTTCACTACTGCAATAATAAAGATTGCTCGGTTAGAGCTACATTTAGCTATTTCTGATAGCTTACCTTGTTAGGAGTAACAAGATCTATTAGATCTACCTTACTAAAGGATTTTACAACACTATATGAATGCTGCACCTAGTTAGAGGATTTACAATTTATAGACTTGGTTAGAGTCTTTTACCCTGTTAAAGGTTTCTCTTCCAACTTCAAAATATTACAATAAGACTTTACAAATATCTGCAACTTTACATCTGAAAGGTTATAGCAGATTCTATGTGCTCATAATAAGATTACCTAGCTTGTAGCATACCTCGGTAACCCATATTGTAACTCGGTAAACCCTTCTGTTTACTCTGTTCTTTGACTGTTCACTGATAACCTTCTCGGTGACCTCTCTGTGTCTCTGTAACAGTCTTCCTTCATACATACACACACATTCATTCATACACTCATATACTTCTTTCTTCCCATGCTATATAAATAGATCTCTTACAGCGGTGATCTAATTCATTGCTTCGATCTTACAAAAAGATTCCTCGAATGAATAACTAAACAAGATATTTCATTGGTTAGATTGACCATGCAATCATACACAATCTTCTAATGCAATTTCCAATGTAACAATGGTTAGATGTGCCTCGATCTTGTAACACATTTTCATGTGCATGTCCAGGTTCAATGTATCTGGTAAAATGTTTCACTCAGTGAATATCAACTCGGTGAGATAACTTTACTGCTCGGTAGCCATGAAACAATACTCGGTAAATAGCTCGGTGAATACTACATTCTGTGACTTCTTTCTTCTGTAACCGACTAGACTGTTCATACCGACTTCTTTGTGTGTACTGACTGCATGATTCGGTAATACTAACCGACTAGAATATATAGTATGACTTTGAATATAAACTAATGACAATTCGATAAGTAGTAACAAAGTCGTCCACCAAATTTTTGGACTTAGTGCACACAGACCTATGCGGTCCTACCAGAATGAGGAGTATAAAAGGTGAGAGATTTTTATTTTGTTGATTGATGATTATTCTTGAATGCCATGGGTTGCATTTTTAAGAGAGAAGACAAAAGCATTAGACAAATTCAAGATATTCAAGGCTAGAGTTGAAAATGAAGTTGACAGAAAGATTAAGTGTTTGAGGTTTGACAAAGGAGGAGAATTCACTTCTGGTGAGTTCAACAACTTTTGTGAGAAATATGGTATTAGAAGATAGTTGTTTGCCCCCAAGACACCACAACAGAATGGTGTAGTGGAAAGTAAATCAGACTATACAAGAGGTAGCCAAAATAATGATCAAAGGAGAAGAACTCCCAAAAGTCTATTAGAGAGAAGCAATTTACACAACAATATTCACTCTTAACAAAATTCTTTATCAGAAAAAATATGGAAAGACATCATATGAGCTATGGCATGGTAGAACTCTGACAATGAAATATTTCAAGGTATTTGGAAGCAAGTGCTATATCCAGAGAGATGAAGATAATCTTGGAAAATTTGATAGTAGAGAAGATGAATGCATATTCCTAGGATATTATACAAGGAGCAAGACATACTAGTGTTACAACAAGAGACTGAACAAGATAATTGAAAGTGCATATGTGAAGGTTGATGAAGGCATTTCTAAAGATTCTGATAAATTGACAGGTTATTGTGAGATTTTGCCAAGATCAAGAGATCAATGAAATGTATAAAATAGAGAGACAAGATATAGGACAAGAATAGACTATATTCTCATAAATAGATAAAAATCAATAGTTGTTACATACAATGTAGATGATCCTGCTTATATAGGCAAGGCTATATGGATACATGAGCACACAAACATGACATGTGGTTCAATAAGAAACAAAGGTAGGTAGGAAATATGTGTGGGTAGGTAGGAGAAACAATAAAATATTCCACATGAGGTCAATCACCCACCGAAGGTGGAATTATCACTCCACAATAAGTGGATATGATAGAGTAGTAACAAGATCAACACCATGAAAGGTGTAAATTGTCCTACACACACTATCCCAATGTGGCACAAACACCTAAGTGTCTCATACCCGAACTAATATGAAATTCATTTCCTAAGTAAACTTAAGTAAGGTGTAATAATTATTTACACCAACACCCCCCCTTAAGTGCAACTTAGGGGAATGCACTTAAGTCTACAATGCAACTAAGCAATGCAAGATGGGTCCCGACTACTAGGCCATGTTAGGTACCCATGTACAAATGCAAATGCATGCAAACCAATGCTATGAAATCTCTCACAAAGCGGGGAAAGAGAGAAAAACCCAATTGGAAAAATCCCTCCCCCAAAAGAGAGATGAAAGGTATATAAGAGAACTCTCATAGAAGTATGTGAGGAACAAAACCCCATGTGAGGAAAAATTCACCCCCATATGAGAGAAGAAGAGAAGATAGGAAGGCCCACCTCAATGTAGAATCTGCACCAATGATAGAAGCTCGATGATGTATGGAGAAACTACTCCACAGACGTCGAACAACATTCCTCCCCTTAGGAAGAAACAAAACCAAAGGTGTATCAATGAAGTCTCCCCAATCATGAAGGGAAGATGTAGGAAAAAAAATCACGATGAATGAAGTCTTTGAAAACTGCTCAAGTGTCCCCATGTCGATGCTAAAAGATACCCCTCCAAAGGTGGTAAACTGCTCCACACTACTGAAAAAGGTACTCCAAGATCTAGTGGAGATGAATGTAGAACAAATCCCAAAGACTCACATGTCTCCTTTAAACATAAAGAAACCTCCTCCAAGTGTTATACAAAATTATTCACACTCATGTCAACCTCAAAAGAATGATCATGTAGAGAATGAAAAAGAGGGTCAGAGTGTTCCCTCGCAATAATTGAAGAATGATCATCTTCATCAAAGAGAAGATGAATATCATCAATGATGTCTCTGAAATCTATAATGTAGGATTCCACAAACAAACTTGCAATGTTTGTCAAGTACTCATCCCATTAATCTGAAGCTGGAAGACAATGAATATCCTGCTGCACTGAATCACATGAAGGCAAAATTGTTGTACTATCCACATCATTAGGTGCAATAGGTGATATGATATCAATAGGAGGAGATGAAACACAAGGCTCAAGAATGGGGTCACATGTGAGAATCCCCAAGTTCAAGTACCCAAAGTTCTCAAAAGCTGAATCATCACAAGAAGGGTGATCATCATGTGTAGAATCATCATATGTGAAATCATCATCATCAACAAAATCTGAAAAGGAGTATAACCAAGATGCATGATCAACCACCCTAGTCTCAATGATAGCTCTAGTCTCCAAGTCTCTAATGAAAACTAACTCGGGTGTGAACTCCACAATTCTCTTAGTTGCACCGTGTGTGATTTGATAGATGGAAGGGACATTGTTTTTCAAGTGGGGTACACACACAACATCATTGAAGGAGTTATCCTGAATGGCAATAGATCCTTTCCCAATCACATTCATGTATGTATGACTGCCCATCAAAATCTGTGGCATGGTGCAAGGCTCAAATGTAGAGAACATAGACTGTGAAGATGCCATATGATGAGAAGCCCCTCAATCTAGAAGGCATCTCCTTGAATCATGAATTTTAGTAGCACAAAGAGATTTTCCTTTTCTTGTCCCAAAAGAGTGAGTCTTCCCACTTGTAGAAGCCATGAATGCTTGCCCTTTCCCTTTTGATTTTGAGGAAGTGGAAGTTGACGAATCATCCTTCTTGTAGACTTTAGGCAGATCAATGTTATGCTTTTTGAGGATATGTGTGAGCTCATCAATCTTCTTAGAATGGCAATGATGCTCCTCATAACCAAACATTTTACAATAAGCACATGTAGGTATCTCCCTCTTTTGTGAATTTTCTCTCTCGGAAGAGGATAAATCTCCTTGTTGTGGAGAAGGTGATGCTTTGTCCTTAGGCTTTGATTGCCATTTCTTCTTCTTTGAGTTGTCCTTTCCTTGATTTCCTTTGTTCCCTTGATTTGCCACTAATGCTTGAGAGTTAGAAGCCTTAAGAATGCCCATGCTTATCAAATTAGTTTGTTCCATCATAAAAATTTCAGCAAAAGCATCAAATGTAGGCATTATGTAGCTTGAACCCATTGTCATCCTATGGGTTTGGAAACTAGAAACAAATGTTGCATATTCTTGTGGAAGCTTGCCCATCAAGTTGAAGATAAATTGAGTATCCTTCTTATCAATGCCACAATCCTTGAGTTGTGCCCTCAAATATTTTGCCTTATTGACATAATCTTGTATAGTATCAAAGCTCTTGGGATCTAACATGATGAGATCACTATCAATCTGATATCCCCTAATCTCATCAACTTGACCATACAAGTCTTGAAACTTTTGCCAAGCATCCTTGATTAGAGTACATTTCTCAATATGAAAAATGAGATCCTCTGATACATACTTTCTTAAGGTACCAATTGCCATGATATTTTTAGTGAGCCAATCCAAGTGACCAACATGATCAGCCTTAGGATTCGTAGGAGCAACAATAGTTCCATCAATGTAACGAGTTAGCCCTTTTTCCATAAGTTTACTCCATGCATCAATTTTCCAAGTAGCATAATTATGAGGAGTTAAGAGAAGAAACTTAGAATAACCCATAGCCAAAAAAAGGAAGGAACACAAGAGCACAAAAGCACAAGAAACACCCCCTAAATTCAATCAATCAAAGTACGCGCCCCCCCCCCCCCCCCCCCCCCCAAAATAATGATTTTGACACTTTATATTTAGTGCATGTACAAAAGGCCACTTGCAAACAATGGCAAGGTAGACTTCTGATTTCATTTTACAACTTCCCCAATAGGCTAAGAACTACAAAGCAAAAGATTAGCAAGATAGATCTATGCAATACAAGTGCCAAATTGACCAAAAAAGACCATATGCTAAAAGTACAATTTTTACCTAGAATTTTTGCAAATTGATAGCATATTATGAGAATAGATGGGAAATTATGCACTTAAAAAAAAAAATGACACCTAAAAAAGAGTTCGCATGAGCCCGAACAGAGTCCCAGAAGTTGCAGAAATGAGGATTGGATAGGTACAATCATCAAAAACTGAGATTTCTAAAAAATTTGTCCATCAAAATCAAAAAATAATTCCACCACGAGAAAGTACACAAAATTATAGCCCATTTCAAAAAACATTGCACCGAAAAAGGAGCAAAAATGAGCAAGACATGGCCTTCCAAAGTTGAACTGCAAAACTGAAAAGCTCAATGAAAGGGGCTTGCAAATTTTCAAAAAATGATGACATCAGAAAACTGCGAGGCTAAATTTAACAGTTGTCTAGACATCGCAAAAAAATTTCCTCCTCGCCTACGTGGTGTCCATACATTACAAATAGATGATGTGGCGATGACAACTAGATTGCAGAGGTGGCAAAAGATCGTAGACTGACTATGCAAATCGCTGATGTGGGCAAGTACGATTAGATTATGTGGCAATACACATGGCACACTAAGGTGTACTAATGTGTTGCCAATGGGGATGAGGTGGCAGGTGGTCCGCGTGGCAGGGAGGCTGACTGCCGTGGAGGAGACTGCTGATGGTACTAGTGGGAGAGGCCCGATGCCAGCTGTTGAGGCCCGACCAAAGATAAACTCTGGCATGCAGGGTCCGATGAGAGGTGGAGCAGTTGGTGGGAGAGGACACCGAGGGGGCCACTGCAGCATGCAGTGGCTAGTGCTAACAAGGTCTGTGGTGTCCGGTGAGGCAGAGGAAGGACACTACGGCAGGGGGCCGGTCATGGCAGCAGAGTCCAAGAGACCATGACGCGACAGAGGTACAACCTTGCAAAGAACCTGCAGTACGATGATCACGAGGGGGTCTATGGAGCCCCAAAAAAGTTTTTATTTTTTATTTTATTTTATTCTGCGGTAATGAAAAATATTTTTTTGCAGAAAGTATATATATATATATATATTTTAATTTTTTTTCGAAATCCATCATATAGCAAAATTGACAAAAAAATTTCTCTCACCAAAATAGGTCGACTTTATAGTCAAAATTCATGGAAACAACCACCCAGACGCAATGGCAAGGTTGGATCTAGTCTAGGACACCTTCAAAATATGCTACTCCTCAGATCTGCCTCTTGACGTCGCAATAATGCCTCTCAAGGACGAATCAATGACGCTCTAATGGCTCTGATACCATGTGAGATTTTGCCAAGTTCAAGAGCTCAATGAAATGCACAAAATAGAGAGACACGATATAGGACAAGAATAAATTGTATTCTCATCAATAGATAAAAATCAATAGTTGTTACATACAATGTAGATGAGCCTGCTTATATAGGCAAGGCTATGTGAATATGTGAGCACACAAACATGACATGTGTCTCAATAAGAAACAAGGGTAGGTAGGAAATATGTGTGGGTAGGTAGGAGAAACAATAAAATATTCCATATGAGGTGGATCACCCACTAAAAGTTGAATTATCACTCCAAAATAAGTGGATATGATAGAGTAGTAATAAGATCAACACCATAAAAGTTGGAAATTATCCTACACACACTATCCCAATGTGGCACAAACACCCAAGTGTCTCATATCCACACTACTATGAAATGCATTTCCTAAGTAAACTTAAGTAAGGTGTAATAATATCCAAGATGAATAATTATTTACACCAATAGTTATGAATCTAATGAATCGACTGACAAAAAAATGGAAGAGAAAATGAAAGAAGAAGAGAAATAAAAGGAAACTCAAGTTGCTCTGGTATCTACATCTAAAACCACAAGTTATGTACAAAAGAATCATTCAGTAGATTAGATTATTGGAGATAAGAACAAAGGAATTATCACAAGAAGCAACACAACTCAAGAACAAGTTCAGTTATGTTTACTATCTGAAATTGAACCGAAAATAGTAGAAGAAGCATGCAATGATCAGAATTGGATAAAGGCAATGAGAGAAGAGTTGGATTAGATTGAGAAAAATCAAACATGAGAATTAGTTCACAGACCAATAGATAAGAATGTAATTGGAACAAAATGGGTATTCCAAAATAAGTTGGATGAAAATAGAAAAGTTGTGAGAAATAAAGAAAGATTGGGTTGTAAAGGTTACACATAGGTTGAAGGCATTGAATTTGAGGAGACATATGCCCCAATTTCTCAGATGGAGGCAATCAATATATTTTTGGCTTTTGCAGCTTTTAGGGATTTCAAGGTTTATCATATCGATGTGAAATCAACATTTTTGAATGGAGAATTGAAAGAAGAAGTTACATTGAATAGTCAGAAGGATTTTAGCTGAAAGATGATATGAACATTGTTTGTAGACTGAAGAAGGTCCTGTATGGATTGAAACAAGCTCCTAGATCCTGGCATGAAAGGATAGATAAGTATTTGATTGATCAAGGTTTTCAGAAGGGATTTGCTGACAATAATTTATATTTCAAAATTGATTCAGGTAAAACCTTAATTATTGTAGTTTATCTTGATGACATAACATTTGGAGGCAATGAAGGAATGTGCAAGAAGTTTGCTAATGAGATGCAAAGGGAAATTTAGATGTCCATGATCGTTGAGTTAAATTTCTTTCTTGGTTTGCAAGTAATTCAAAGTGACAAAGGAATTTTCATTTCTCAGTCTAAATACATTAAGGAATTGTTGAAGACCGAACTTAATTAAAGACATTAGAAATACACTTCATTACACAAGTCATGAGGAAGTCCTATTCTCAAATATTGAGTGTGATTATAGATGAGTTTACCCCATAAATTTTGGGTTGGAGAATTCCAAACTAGTGTGTACACCAATGACCATTGGATGCAAGTTGACAAAATATGATAAGTCCCTTGAAGAAAATGCAATTCAATACAGATCAATGATTGGAGGATTGTTATTTTTGACTGCTACCAGATCAGATATCATGTATGCAGTTTGTTTGGCGGCTAGATTTCAGCAAGAACCGAAAGAATCACATGTTGTGGTAGTAAAACTAATATTCAGATATCTAAAATGGCTAGAAGAGTTTGGTATGTGGTATGCCAGGAATTCAGATTTTACTCTGACAACTTATACTGATGCAGATTGGGTCGGAAGTGTTGATGACAAGAAAAGTACAAGTGGTGGGGGATTCTTTCATGGCTCCTATTTGGTTGCTTGGTCAAGTAAGAAGAAAGATTATGTCTCTTTATCTACAACTAAAATAGAATATATTATAGCATCTTCATGTTGCACATAGATTCTATGGATGAAGCAAACATTGAAGGATATTGGTGTAATGTTCAATAAACCTATCTCAATTATGTGTGACAATACTAGTGCAATAAACATTTCCAAAAATCTGGTACAACATTCCCAAACAAAGCATTAATCTATTTGACATCACTTCTTGAGGGAAAAGGTGCTAGATAATAAAGTAAATCTTGAGTATGGACCTACAAAAGAGCAGATTGCAGATATATTCCGGAAGGCATCGTGTAAAGATACTTTTGAGTATCTCTAACAAAAGTTAGGGGTATTACCCCTTCCTAGTTTCAGTTGATGTACATTTGGATGTGCATTGGTCCAGTGAACTGCTTGGATATTGTTTTTTGGACTAGTGCTTGGGTGCTTCCTCTTAGGGGGAGTTATGCCCACCTTTGTCATTGTTGTCAAAGGGGGATAGATGTCAAGATGTGCAAAGTTACTGATCTGATGATACAGATAGAGTCATGTGTTTGTTGTTGATGGATGTTTCCATCAATGACAAAGGGGGACATTGTTGCAAATGTGATGTTGATGATCATGATTGGTTGTCACTGAAGAAAACATAATGGATGTCATTAATGTCAACACATGGTTTTGGTGTTGGTGATATGGAAGATGTGTTCTTGAAATATTTGGTGCTCCAAAAGATGTGTTATAGCTGGTATTCAACACAAATTGGTTGAGTTGATGGTGATCTAGATTTCTCTATTTACTGGATATGGTGTTGATTGATTGTATTCATAGGTATCTTGGTTTCGTTCTTAGTTTTGTTGCTTTGGGTAGTGCTATTTTGGGTCTAGATTAAGTCCAAAATTTGAGGATGAGTAACAACATTTGTGTAGCATGTGAGTCATGATTTGGGTCTGAAATTTGTGATGGATGTAACGTGTTGATCTGACTATTGATGTGTGTTGCGGCATGGTCTAATTCTCATTCCTTCCCACCATTGGAATGTTTAGTGTTCACCTATTTTAGATGTTTGTCTTGGTCGACTAAGAAGATTATGTTTCCTAGAGATAGTATGAATATGTGGATGATCTAAATAAGGTGGTATGGCATTCTATGTAAGATATGTGAGACAAGGAAAAAGAACAATACTATTGATGTTGATGTATGAAGTGTGTAATTGGTATTGAGGCATAGAAAGCAGTCCAATATTGCAGATTGTATATCAGTGGTGGATTCTTTTTCTTTCTTTCTTCTTTCTTCGATAGTGAGCCTTTTTTTTGGGGTATTGAGCCTAGCTATAGCGAACATTCTAGTAGTGAGCCGCCCTTTGTAAGAATAACCTTAACCTATGTCACCTTAACGAATGTTTTACATTGAGAACTAATATTATCTGTGGTTTTGCCCTTCTTGGATTTTCCACATCATATCCGGTGTTCATTATTTGATCTGGGTTGTGTATGTGAGTTTATGTTATATCTGCATTTATTAATTCTATTGGTTACTCCAAATGTGTAAAAGAATTGAAGAAATTATTTAAGCTATCAATTGATTCACCTCCCCTCTCAATTGCCTGAATATTTAACTAAAGGTTCTTAATTCATAGTAGAGATAGTGAGCCAAAGGTGTTTACTTTTAATTGAGCCAAGAAGTGTGCTAGACACAATGAGACGAAAATAACTATCATTATTAGATAATTTTTTTTTTTAAATTTCTTACCTATTCATGTTTATTTGAGGTTGTAGGGTCACCTTTTGTAAGTGTTGTAATGTTGTCAATTGACACTCATTTGGTGGATTCTAGTGCATTGATAATGGATTAGGGCTGTCACTGATGTAAACACTCCTTGAAAATTCTTTCTGGTAGTCATGGTTTTTGGTAAATGGTAGAGAAAGTGATCCCATAATATGTCATCGATATGTCAGGATAAGCAGAGCACTTTTGGTCCAAAATCTTTGCTGTGATTGCAGTGGTCAAAGTTGTGCATGGGATGATAGGGTCGACATATAGAAATCATTTTGAAATTATTTCATTAATCCACATATATTTTAGTGATCCGGTCTAAGCCAACACTCGATTAAACATTACATTGCATATTGTGGTTGGCCGACTTGATGAATGTCTTATTTTGTGATAGCGGATATAAATAACTGGTGTAGAAGATCTTTTTGGGTGATGATATGAGCGAGTGGTGATTGAGAAACCTATTTGGCATAGTTTCACATGTGCGTTCTTGATCAGGTAGCTGACTGAGAAGCAGAACAAGGTAGAGTTACAGAGGTGTTACAGTCAGACTTTTTGCACTTAACCAGAACTCATCCAAGCATTGTTTGATGCTATTTTGGAGTTCAATCATTGTAGTTATCATTGTAAATGATCTATAAGTCACTGAGACTTCTATATTGTAATTGAACCTTTGGTTCTAGGCAGTGCACCTGAATGCAAGTGCATTCCCCTTATGTAATATTTATGTACTCCTGATCACAGTATATGAATATTGCGGGTTCCAATCCCACTATGGTTTTTCCCTTTTTGGGTTTCCATGTAAAAACCCTGGTATTATGATTTTGTGGTTGATCATCTTGTGTTTTTGCATTTTACTTTCTTGCAGTTGCTTTCGGTGGTCTGAGAATAAGTTTGAAAATTTATTTATCGATAGAACACTAATTAACCCCCCTGTCAGTGTTCCTTGATTTGAAAAATTGGTATCAGAGCCTAGTTATTCTGAGGAAGCCTAACCACTTGAAGAAGGTCTAGGAGATTGAATCAATAGATTCTGATTTGCAAAGAGAACTTTGTGTGGCACTTGAGGATCTTGATGGAGCAAGAAATGAAATAAGTTCCTTAAAGAGAAACTTGAATGTAGTTGAAGACTTCATTAATGATTTGAAAGATCAAGTCAACACTTCAAGAGATAGGAGGAAAGAACTGATGGACAAGATGAAGGAGAAAGTAGAACAAAGCATGGAAATTAGGACAAAGCTGATGAGTGTGATAAGCTTGCTAGAGAGAATGTTGTATTAAAGAATGAGATGCAATTCATTGTGATGAAGCTAACTAAGGAGATTGAAGATTGGAAGAAGAATGAAGAAATTTTTACTCAATCATTGAAAGACATATCAGATGAATGCTTTAGTCTTACTTATGCAAATGATCAGTTGAAGCTTGAGTTGACATGATCAAGAAATAATGGTCAAGCACTTGAAAGACAGATTGTTGCCCTAAGAGATGAACTTGCTAATGCAAATGAATACAAAGAAAAAATAAATGCTAGCTCAATAAGGCTTGATGAGATGCTGGAAATTCAGAGACATGGAAAAGACATGCGAGGATTTGGATTTGAGAAAGGAGAATCCTCTGGATTTGGACAAAGCAATGCAAAGCCTAACCATAAGAAGAGAAAGAATCCTCTGGTAAGACAACCTAATGCCTATAAATTCAATGGTAGATGTTTTACGTGCAATAAATTTGGTCATATGGAAAATCAATGCAGAAGTAGGATGAAAAATGGAATGAACAATATGAACAATTCTCCCACCTTTACCAATCAATGTTTTGTATGCAATAACTTTGGTCACAAGTCAAACATATGCAGAGCGGTAATTAAAAATTTTCAGAACAAGAGATGTTATGCTTGTGGGATGTTCAGATATATCTCTAACCAATGCAGGATGAGACCAAATCAGATGAATTTCAAACCTATGTAGAGAAATGTTGTTTGCCATGCATGCAACAAAAATAGTCACAATGCAAAATTCTATAGAAGCAAGAATAATGATCCTGTAAACAAAGGAAAATCATATGAGAAAGGAAAAGAAACGGTAGAAGAGATCAGGAACAAGCATGAGAAGATGTGGGTTAGAAAAGATGAATCCAAGTTAGATAGTGGATCTGCACTTGAATCCGGTATAGGATCTTCATCCAGTAACTAAGGCATTTGGCCTTAGGGGGTGGCATCTTCATGCACAATCTTGAAGAACCCCCTGAAGAGATCTATGATCGATCAAGGTTGATTATAGATTCTTGGAAATGATTATCTAGAATTATTCATATTGATCTTGGAATCTAGTGGAATAGATTATGTTGAATAGGACATCCAGTTGAACTTTACAGTTGCATTTATTTCAACTTAAAGTTAGGGTTTGCAAAGTTAAAAAGGGAAAAATATGAGTCATTTCTCACATTGCGAGTGAGGCGAACCGGTTTTCAAGGTGATCAGAATCCTTGAGGTGATCTGACAAGGAGTTCTTATGCATCTGACATAAGAAAAAGGTATTTACCAAATCATGTTTATCATTTGAACCCTAAATTTCTTTAAATTGCATCTTCTTCTGTTGATACACCTTTGGTAGTAGAAGTTTCTGAGCGAGAAAGGCCATAATTCAAAAGACATCCATTTAAGTCTGTTGAGGATGATCCCAATGGTACTTTTTCATTCGTTCCATATGGAGTTTTGCACGTTGATGATGTTAGGGCATACATTCACTGCTCAATTGAGGAAACCGGAAGTAAAGACATCCTAACCTTTTATACTGAGCATATCATGGATGAAGTTGGAAACCCCAAACCAAAATATGCACAGTTACAAAGGAAGGGTTTCACACAATTTGTTCATTTTCCGACATTCGATGAAGATGAATGGGTAAGATACATTTTGAGTCGTGTCCCTGATGAATTCATATGGTTGGATAGAACCTACAAGATAACTGAGTAGGCCATTCATGTAGTCACATGTCTACATCAAATTGATGGAAAACCTATTTTGAGGAAGGTAACAAATCTAACTGTTACAAAGCTAACCGATGCTTAATTTGACAACAAATAAATGATGATTGATGATATCTTAGAGCATGATATCATATTTTTATCAATGATCATTGGGTACAAAATTTATCAGTCTAGCAGGTTGAATTCAGTCTCTGGTACTACAATATATGCAACCTATCAGATTGTGAAAGAGGATATTCAGTATGACTTGTGCACAGTTCTTCTTCAAGAGCTCCTAATCAACTTGAAGAAAATTAAAATTGACAAGAATAATATTTTATTAAATTCAGATCACTGATTGTTTGCCTAGCACTATACTTCATGAATGAGATCCCTGAGACAGGTAGGGTCCAATGAGCATATGAATTACTGGTAGTTACTCAGATCAAACAAGGTTTGCATAGTTTGGGAAATAAAGAGAATCAAACAAATGCCCTATGGAGTTTATTCAAAACCTTCCAAGGTAGAATGAAGAATAGGGAAAGGATCCCTAAGGAAGTAGTGGAAAAATATGTAGATACTATCCGTTTCATGGTGGACAAAGACTAGTGCCATATGAAGGCAGTAGAACCAAGGATAGTATGGATAATGCCAATGGGTTATGAGGTTGATGCTCAAATTATTGAAAGCTATGCTCAACATCTTTTGAGCAAACTGGTTGATCCTCAAGAGCCAAAATTTGGCACTTTCAAAGAAAATGATATGGAACTGCATAAGAAGTTTGTTGGAATTAGTGATCACTAAGAGGGGGGGGGGGGTGAATCAGTGATCTATTGTTTAGCAGATTTTTTGATTTAACTTTAAACCACCAGAAGCATAAACATGAAATTGAAATGTAGAAACATAAAATAATTAACCAAAAAATCATAATAATAGAATTATTTACGTGGAAACCCAAATGGGAAAAACCATGGTGGGATTTGAACCCACAATATTATCCACTATGGCCTGTAGAAAAATAATATTACAATATGAGGAATGCATAGGCATTCAGGCACACTGCTCAATTACAATAAGGGCTACAACCCCGGAAGGCTCACTACCTTACAAATGAATTACAATGATGATTTACAATAAAAGAAATCCAAAATAGCATCTACAATGCCTGGATGAATTCCAATTAAGTGCCAAATACACTGATTGTATCACCTCTGATGTTCTGCTCTGTTATGCTCTGTTGCTGGTATTTTGGTATGGTTTTGTCATTGATGTCAACACCTACTAAACACTTATCAACTCTGGCATTTTGGAGTATCAACAACATTCACCGGCAAGCAAGTGACTTATGCATAGTCACTAGTATCTGGTACACCGACAAAATATAATGATCACCGACACTTGGAATGATATGGAAAACACTTGGTTATGTCGAAGACATCATGTGGACACCTTGTCTTGGAGTTTTGTTTATTGGTATATTCGTATTTGCATATTTGTTGTTACCGACAGGTTTATCTTTTCCAGATCAGCATGGCATGCTATGAAGATGATTTATTATTGTTGTAAATGCATTAAGCTGACATGGTGAATCAGTTATTGCATTGGGTATTAATTAATTTGTAAATTAATTTTATTGTAATATCTTGTAGAGCTGACCTACTAAAATTGGTCCTAGGTTATGGTATAAATGTAAGATCTTATTTGTAAGATCAAAGTGTGGAATGTGAAAAGGATTGTGTGAAGGTATATGCAAGAATAAGCAGAGCTATACACGTAGACATCATTTGAAGATTGAAGGAGGGTTTTCGAGAAGACAATCAAAACTACACTGGTACTGAATCCAGCATATGAAGATGCTATTTTGTGCAGTACATTCTTATTGGATTTAACCATCCAATTGTAGTCAGTGTGAGTCCCATTTTGTGATTGAGCAGTGAGCTCTAGACGCTTGGCCTTTCTGCATGTGCAGACCCCATTTGTGTATACTTACTATCTGTGTTAGTATCATCTAATTGTGGGTAAGGTTTCCCACCATGGTTTTTCCCCTTATAGGTTTCCACATACAAATATTGGTGTTATGTGTTGTGGATGACTTTGTCTTTTTGTTTCATGCATTAATCCTTATTGATATTGCAATTAACTATTAAAACTGTCTACCGGCATATTAGACTGGTTTACCGGTATTATGCATTAAGTTGTTTTTGGTTTGAATTTATTTGACAACTGATTCACCCCCCCTCTCAGTTGTCTCCGGGACCTAACAATTGGTATCAGAGCTTAGTCCTCTTTTGCAGAAGTTTAACAACTTGAGGAGATCCAATGTCTACTAACTATTTCAGGAAGTACAGTCCTAAACTTGATGGAACCAACTATGGCATATGGAAGATCAGAATGGAAACACATTTAAATTACATTAGAAAGGACATCTGGGATGTTACAAAAAATGGTTATACTGCTCCTACTCATAGTCAGCCCAATCCACCCAACTTGACTAAAGATGAAGAAAATGATTGCAAAGCAAGAGAAGCACTTTTGAGCGCATTATCTGATCAACAAATTATGGGACTATTAGACAGATCTACTGCTAAAGCTAGTTGGGATCATTTGGAAACACTAAATGAAGGAGTTTCCATAGTCAAAATTGCAAAACTTTAAAGCTTTTGGGTTAGGTATGAACATCTGAAAATGGAAGAAGATGAAAGGATTTCTGCTTTTATGGAAATAGTAAATGAGATTGTTTTGGGTATTAAATGTTGTGGAGGAACCTTAAGAGAGGATGAAATTGTTTCAAAAGTCTTAAGAGGATTGCCACTGGCATATAAAATGAAAGTCATTCCTATAAATGAGTTAAGAACAATGCCTAATACATCAGTAACTAGGGATACATTGATTGGAAAACTTTCAGCTTTTGAAATTGAAGAATTTGGTCCTGTTGCTACTATGAAGACAGATTTAGCCTTTAAAGCATCAACACCATCTGCACCATCATTTGATGAATCAGATTGGAAAGCCTTTTATGCTAGATAACTTGAAGAAAGAAGGAAATAAGATGAAGAACTTGAAGAACTTGAAGCACTATTTGCAAGGAAAATGCCTAAAGGTCCAGTTGGAAGTAAGTATGAAGGTAAAGCACCCTTTAAATGTTTTAACTGCAATAAGATTGGTCATATGGCTTCAAGATGCCCTGATAGACATGCTAGACTAAGAGAAGAAGCTAGAAGAACATACAAGCCTAACCCTGAATATCAAAGATACAGATTTAAGAAGAATAAAGACAAATCTTGTTACATTGCCGATGAAGGTGTGACTGATGATTATGATGAAGATCCGACAGACAATGGATGGGTTTTTGTTGCTATAATAGAAGATCAACTGGTAGAATAGGCCTTGGTAGCTAAAGTTGAAGTAAAGGATGAGTGGATCATTGATTCAGGATGCTCACATCATATGACAGGAGATAAAGGTAAATTCTTGAACTTTCAAGAATACAATGGAGGCTTAGTAAGATTTGGAGATGATAAAGCTTGTTTGATCAAAGGTAAGGGTACAACATCTCTTGATGGTAAGAATAACACTAACAATGTTTACTATGTTGAAGGATTAAAGCATAATCTTTTGAGTGTTGGTCAATTAGTTGAGAAAGGATTTCAGTTACAATTCAAAAATGGAAAATGCAAAATCATGAATAGAACTGGTTTGGAAATTGCAACCGGTAATCAGACTAGAGGTAATATCTTTCATTTGAATAACAGTGAAAAGACATGCTTAATTGCACATGTTGATGAAAGTTGGCTATGGCATAGAAGACTCTGTCATGTAAACTTTGATTGCATGGTGAAAATAAGTACTATTAAGGTAGTTAGAGATTTACCTAAAATTGTCAAACCTCACAATACAGTATGTAAGGAATGTCAATTTGGAAAACAAGTTAGAGCTACTTTCAAAAGTATTCCAGAAAAATCCAATAATGCTCTTGATTTAATTCATACTGATTTATGTGGTCCAGCTAGAACTAAAAGCTTACAAGGTGATAGATATTTCATGTTAATCATTGATGACTATTCTAGAATGTGTTGGGTTACTTTTCTCAGAGAAAAATCAGAAGCACTTGGAAAGTTCAAACTGTTCAAAGCTATGGTAGAAAATGAAACCAATAAGAAAATCAAATGTGTAAGATCAGATCAAGGAGGAGAATTTACATCTAAGAAATATAATACATTATGTGAAGTAAATGGAATCAGAAGATAGCTATCAGCACCTTGGACACCACAGCAAAATGGAGTTGTTGAAAGGAAAAATAGAACTATCTTGGATGCAGCAAGAAGTATGTTATCAGAAGAAAACCTACCACATGTATATTGGAGAGAGGCAGTAAGTACATCGGTCTATACATTCAACAAAGTTCACATCAAAGGTGAAACCGGTAAGACCCCTCATGAACTATGGTTTGGTATTACTCCTACTCTTAAATATTTCAGAATTTTTGGAAGTAAATGTTATATCAGAAGAGATGAGTATATTTGCTAATTTGATCCTAGAAGTGATGAAGGAATATTTCTTGGTTATTCATCTAAGAGCCAGGCATATAGATGTTTTAACAAAAGATTGCAGAAAATTGTTGAAAGTACAAATGTAAAGATTGATGAACAATTCAGAGGAACTTCAAGGTGTATAGACTCTAAACCAGAAACAAAAATTTTGACAAATGAACCTACTTTGAATCCACTGGTACAGAATGAAGATCTAGTTACCCTGGTATCATCTGAAAATTCCACAGTTTCTGAGGAATAGTAGCAAACAAAGACACCCTGATATGTAAGACTGAATCATTCTGAAGATCAGATAATTGGAAACAAGTATAAAGGAGTTATGACAAGAGGAAGATTGACAAATGAAGAGGTATGTCTTATTTCTCAAATTGAACCATCATTAGTTAATGATGCATGTGAAGATAAATATTGGATTAAAGCTATGGAAGAAGAATTAGAAAAAAATGAGAAGAATAACACTTGGACATTAGTCCCCGCCCTAAAGATAAAAATGTAATTGGAACCAAATGGGTATCCAGAAAAAAACTTAATGAAGATGGTAAGATTATCAGAAATAAAGCAAGACTAGTGTGTAAGGGATATTCTCAGAAAGAAGGAATTGATTATAATGAAACCTTTGCACCGGTAGCTAGAATTGAAGCAATTAGATTGTTTTTGGCTTTTGCAGCACATAAGAACTACAAAGTATATCAAATGGATATTAAATGTGCATTTTTGAATGGAGATATTGAAGAAGAAGTTTACATTGAACAACCTAATGGATTCTCTTTGACAGATAACAAAGATATGGTTTGTAGGTTAAGAAAAGCTTTGTATGGATTGAAACAAGCTCCAAGAGCTTGGTATGCAAGATTGGATAAGTATCTTTTAAAGATCGGTTTTTCTAAAGGTAATGCTAACAACAACTTACACTATAAAGTGACTAATGATGACATCTTGGTTATAGAATTTTTTGTTGATGATATAATCTTTGGAGGAGAAGATGGATTATGTAAAGAATTTTCTATTAAAATGCAACAAGAATTTGAAATGTCTATGATTGGAGAAATAAAATTCATTTTAGGATTGCAGATTTCACAGACTAATAAAGGTATATTCTTGAGTCAATCCAAGTACTTAAAAGAGTTACTAAATAAATTTGGGATGAAGAACTCGAAATCGGTAAGCACACCTATGACTACAAATGACAAACTATCACAAAGGGATGAATCTACACCTGTTAATCCAACTAGATACAAATATATGATAGGAGGTTTACTGTGTTTGACACAAACTAGACGTGATATTATGAATGCATTATGTATTGTTTTAAGATTTCAGAGTAATCCTAGAGAAAATCATGAATCAACAGTAAAAAGGATTTTCCAGTACTTACAAGGCACTATAAATCTTGGATTATGGTATCCTAGAGATGAAAACTTTGAATTATGTGCATACACAGATGCAGATTGGGCAGGAGATGTGGATGATAGAAAAAGCACCACCAGCAGAGCATTCTTTCTTGGAAACAAAGTTGTACATCTTTATCAACAGCAGAATCAGAATATGTTGTAGTAGCAACTAATTGTACATAGGTACTATGGTTTAAGCAAATGTTGAAGGACATAAAGATAAAATGCAAGGAACCTATTACTATCTATTGTGATAACACTACAACAATTGATATATCTAAGAATCCGGTATTACATTCTAAAACCAAACATGTTTCTATCAAACTGAATTTTCTAAGGGAAAATGTTGAAGCAAAGGAAATAAAACTAGTTTATGTGAATACTAAAGAGCAGATTGCAGATATCTTTACTAAACCTTTGCCTAAGGAGACTTTTGAATATCTCAAAGACCAGCTTGGGGTCATACCCCCACTGGTAGAGACTTAGGAAGTTGATGATTGTCATCAACCGACAGAATTAACAGAGAAATCTTTTACTCCAGCTTTGATGAGGAAGCTACTTCTCAGGGGGAGTAGTCGATATACTAAATTAATTGGTATTTTGTATGTGAACTTGGCTAGGTAATAACTTTGGCATTTGATGTCAAAGGGGGAGAGATTGGTATGGAAAAACACAAGGAAAACACATGTTGCTCCCAGGGGGAGAGATTGTTATTATTACTCTCTGTATCTGTATTTTGATTTCTGGTTATGATCTTTTTTGGAGTTTGTTGATTTTTGGTATTTGGCATTTTTGTTTTGGCACTTTGATGGTTTTTCCATCTTGTGTTGCCATCAATGCCAAAGGGGGAGATTGTTGTTATTTTGGTATGGTTTTGTCATTGATGTCAACACCTACTAAACACTTATCAACTCTGGCATTTTGGAGTATCAACAACATTCATCGAAAAGCAAGTGACTTATGCACAGTCACTGGTATCTAGTACACTGATAGGATATAATGATCACTGACACTTGGAATGATATGGAAAACACACGATGTCGAAGACATCATGTGGACACCTTGTCTTGGAGTTTTCTTTATTGGTATATTCGTATTTGCATATTTGTTGTTACCAGCAAATAGGTCTAGGTTACACCAACAGGTTTATCTTTTCCAAATCAGCATGGCACGCTATGAAGATGATTTATTATTGTTGTAAATGCATTAAGCTAACATGGTGAATTGGTTATTGCATCGGGTATTAATTAATTTGTAAATTAATTTTATTGTAATATCTTGTAGAGCCGACCTACTAAAATTGGTCCTAGGTTATGGTATAAATGTAAGATCTTATTTGTAAGATCAAAGTGTGGAATGTGAAAAGGATTGTGTGAAGGTATATGTGAGAATAAGTAGATCTATACATGCAGACATCATTTGAAGATTGAAGGAGGGTTTTTGAGAAAACAACCAGAACTACACCGGTACTGAATCCAGCATATGAAGATGCTATTTTGTGCAGTACATTCTTATTGGATTTAACCATCCAATTGTAGTCAGTGTGACTCCCATTTTGTGATTGAGCAGTGAGCTCTAGGTGCTTGGCCTTTCTGTATGTGCAAACCCCATTTGTATACACTTACTATCTGTAGTAGTATCATCCGATTGTGGGTAAGGTTTCCCATCGTGGTTTTTCCCCTTATAGGGTTTCCATGTACAAATATTGGTGTTATGTGTTGTGGATGACTTTGTCTTTTTGTTTCATGCATTAATCCTTACTGGTATTGCAATTAACTATTAAAACTATCTACTGACATATTAGACTGGTTTATCGGTATTATGCATTAATTTGTTTTTGGTTTGAATTTATTTGACAACTGATTCACCCCCCCCTCTTAGTTGTCTCTGGGACCTAACACTGTTCACTATCTCAGTCAGCTACCAGATTAGGAATGCACAGGTGAAACTATACTACAAAGGATTATCAATCGCTACTCACTCCAATACCATCATACCATCCATCAAAAGATCTCCCACACCGGTCTTATATATTCGCAATCACAAAATAGATCATTTATCAAGTCAGCTTGCTAATATAATGTGTAGTCATATGTCGGCTTAACTAGATCACCAAAGTTAAATGCAGATCACCAAAATGATTATAAAATGATGTCTCTATGTTGGCTCAATCATCCCATAAATGATTCATGACACCGCAATCACTGGAAAGCTTCCAGACCAAAATTGCTTTGTTCAACCTGACATACCGATTAACTGGCTACCGGTTGACATCCTCTTCCAAAAATCAAGATCCATGATTACCGGATAGGAATCTCATGAAGAGTTTTCATCAATGACAACCCTAAACCAATAATCAAAAAACACCAGATGAGTGTCAATTTCCAACAATCTCCGCCTTTAGCATTGATAGCAACACTCATGAAAAATGAAAATTGTACACAAGAAGAAAAGAATTTCTAAGGATCCCTCTTAGAAAAATAATTCTAAAACCTGTAATTTTACTCTCTTCTATTATACAATTTTTCACCTTTACTCTCCCCTTTTGACAAAAATGCCAAATATGAGGTGTTGTCCAAAATTTATATATAGAGATACCTGTCAAAGACTTTACAAGTACTTGAAGATGTCAATAAAAATGGTCTTCAAAAATCCTAAGCGAGTGTCTCACCCACTCTTCAAGTTATCCAAAACTGTAATGAATGCACTGAATATAGTTTCATAAATCTCTACTTCCTTCAGATTAGATGAAATAGGTTGGGCCATTGCCTTCATACAATCTACCTTATTTCTCAACGTGGTGTCCAACTGGGTGGCAATCAAAATCTAGAGTTCACTAACTCTCCTCAAAATTATGTCTGTATTCATATTAAGGCTCAAGATTTGATCATTGAGAGACAATATCCGCCCTTCAAGACTGCTAGTCAAAGATACATTAGGATCAAAAGATTGAGAAATACAAGCAAGTTTACCCTAGCAAACACTTATTTGCTTCTCTATATTTGTAGTGAACTTGGCCAAAATTAGAGAAGACTTATATAATTTACCACCTTCTTCCAATGCATCTGAAATAATCTACAGACCTTTATTCAATCTCACTCTATCATCTTCAATCATTTTTCGGAATGTATGCATTCTTACATCCTTGAATCTATCTAATACTCTCTTAGTAATAGTCTTCTCTAAAGAATCAAAATTGGTATTTACACTATTAATCAGCTGTAGTAATTTACTAGAGGGGCTAATATTAGGATCTAACTATACACCCAGCACCATCTTCTGCAAAACATCAACCGACATCAAAATGAGCTTTTTATCTTCTGACTCAGATTTTACCAGATCCTGACTAGCCTGAGCTTGAACACATGTTGCAAGCATCAACTTCTCTACAGGTGACATTTTTCCAAGTTTAAAGGACTATCTAGATTTATAGAGATTTGAAGTGGGGTCCTTGTGACTGCAGGAGTGTCAATTGCTGGATCAACAACTCCTTTACCCTTGTCTACCTTAGCATCCTTTGTCTTTGCTTTCTCAATTTCCTTTTTCTCTACACTATCCCCTTTATCTTGTGCACCAGTGTTGCCACTTGGTACTATATTATCCTTTTGAATCTCATGGACTGCATAACTATCTATCACCAGAGGATTATCACCGGTCTCAGCATCAAGAGTTGCATTGCCCCAGTCTTTTGGATGTCCCTCAGTCTGAGTTTCATCCTTTTGATATCTGGAAACACCTTCTTTTACTTCCGACTAAGGAAACTTAATTGCATCTCTGTATAAGGTATCATTCACCATTACTTTTCTCTATATATCTTCAGTTTCCTTTCTCACCTCTTCCACCTATCCTGTCATCAACCTGTTCACCCTATTTTTGCTTCTGAATACTTTCCTGTTAGCTTCTTGAACGATCCTTTTGGCCTCATCATGGGATACACATGTGCAAACATTTATCAATTTTATCTCCTTCATTTCCTTATCAATTTTACTAGCTCTAAGCCTCCTTACATCAATAGTGTTGTATAGATCCTTAGGGATGCTTCACTCCAGCTCAATCAAAGCTTTACTAGAGTTATGCAAGTATAAAACAACAATTTCTTCAACCTTTCTCTGATCTCCCTCATCTAGATTTCCATAATAAGCTCTAAATACCAATTTTTATAATTAGGGATCACTGAGGGGGGGGGGGGGGTGAATTTGTGATCTATTGGTTAGCAGATTTTCTGATTTAACTTTAAACCATCGGAAGCATAAATATGGAATTGAAAGGCAGAAACATAAAACAATCAACCACAAAATCATAACACCTGAATTTTTACGTGAAAACCCAAATGGGAAAAACCACGGTGGGATTTAAACCCATAATATTATTCCACTATGGGTAGTAGAAAAATAATATTACAATATGGGGAATGCACAGGCATTCAGGGACACTGCCTAGAGCTCACTACTCAATTACAATAAGGGCTACAACCCTAGAAGAATCACTACCTTACAAATAAATTAAAATGATGATTTACAATAAAAGAACTCCAAAATAGCATCTACAATGCCTGGATGAGTTTTGGTTAAGTTCCAAATACACTGACTGTATCACCTCTGTTGTTCTTCTTTGTTCTGCTCTGTTCATTGTCTCAGTCAGCTACCAGATCAAGAATGTGAACGCGAAACTATGCTACAAAGGATTCTTGATCACTACTCACTCGCATACCATCAATCAAAAGATCTCCAACACTAGTTTTATATATCC
This sequence comes from Cryptomeria japonica, assembly GCF_030272615.1. NCBI lineage: Eukaryota > Viridiplantae > Streptophyta > Pinopsida > Cupressales > Cupressaceae > Cryptomeria > Cryptomeria japonica. The sequence goes on from NC_081410.1 coordinate 210,491,312, forward strand.
ATAATCATAAAATAGATTATTGTAAAGTGGAAAATGGAACCCTAGTGATTCCCCACCTAGGAGAGAGAAAGGAAATCACTAGGATGATTTTCACTTGGAGGAACTTTACATTCAAAAGAGGTGTTGAGTCCCCTAGATCCAAATCCAAGAGAAGCAAGGATGTGAATTTTGAGTGGATTGCAAGGCTTGAAGTGTGTTTTTGCCCTCTTTTGTCAAAAGGAAAGTTGACTTGTTGACTATGTGGAACAAAGAGAGAGATTGAGTGAAATGAGGAGCTATCGGTTCAAGATAACATTGTAACTTCAGATATAAGCTAATTAGACTGATACGGATCTGCCCTGCAAATTGGGAGAAAATTTGTCGGGACCGTGGTGATAGTGTACATGGTCCTCCACAAAATCCGTGAAACAAAAAGGGTTCTTCCATCTCTGCAAATGAATCCCAAACCTGCAATGACAACTTCACACTTGCAACCTACACATAGAAAAGAGAGGGAGAAGGGTTGTGGATAGGAGTTTGCCTTAGTCAAACCCCAGTTGAGGAAACAACCTTGAAAGAAAGTAATCGCAAATGCTTGAATGTAAACAATGAAAATGTATACCTTGTAGATCTGCAACTTGTTGATGATGATTGCTTTGCCTCTCAAATGTAATAACAAGTTTTGCATGAAATGTCATGTAACATGACAAAACCCTATCACACACACATGTTTGCAAATGAATGTTATAATATTTCTCCTATGGATGAATGAAGAAGACGTGAATGATTGAATGCTTGATCATGTATATTTTTGCCTATGCTTTCTTATGATCCCTTCACCTGAATTTTGCCTCTCTTGCAAATAAGAAAACCAACTCCCTTTTATACATGCCTCAGAAGATTAATTCATCTCACCAAAGGCCGACATCAGGGAGATTTGGGATCCCGAAGTGTAGATAGGGATGGGGGGACCTACCTTGGGGCCACCCTAAGAGGTTGGGACAAGGGTGCCACACCCTTGTCCAAGGGGGATAGGGGCACCACGCCCTTGTCCTGCCCTATCTTGGGGCCCAGACAGTGTCCTGAGGCTATCTCAGGGCTCAAACAGGAAGGGGTCAATGGGGTGAACATGTAGAAAGAGGTCCTAGTCAGAAATGAGGGTGTCATCGCCAAAGTGAGGACTTTGAATGCGGTTAAAACTGTAGGAGGCACAATTTTATGACACTACATTTAGCCCCCACTTTAGCGAGAGTATGACTTATGCCACTACTGCTACTAAAGTAGAATAAATAGAGATGAAGATGAGAGATGCAGAGTAATACCACAAGGAGTATAAGATGTCACTAATCTCGAGGAACCAAGCCCCCAATCTTAGGATCTTAACTCACTCAAACATACGCAAGAGCACACAAAACAAAAAGGAACAAAGATAAACAAAAAAAATACCAATCAAAAAAGACACACAACAAAGACAAGACACAAGACCACAAACCAACTAGTCGAAGAGACCTCAATATCCAAATGTCTCAACAACTAATCAAGACACAAAGACCAATGCCATCACATAAACACAAGCGATCACATAAAAGAGAAAATCTAACATCATCCATGAACCACCAATAGAAAAACTATGGGTTCATGAGAGGAAGGAGAGAGAGGACATGAATACACACTTTGGTGATCCATGAGAAGAAAGGTGAACAAGAGAGAAACCATGGACATCTCACCCCTAAAAATAGGTGATCCATGGAGAGGACATGGAAATCTATCCCCCCAAAGCCTGTCTGGGTGATCCATCTAAGGGGGGAGAGTGGGAACACCGTTAGTTCCACCCAACCTCAAGCGCATGTATGTGCAAGTGAGGTTCGAAGTGCCTCATAGGAGTCTATGCCCAAGTATGTTATAACCTATATAGAATGTATGGTACAAGTGTCAAGAAAGGCATGATATCTCACTCTAAGGGTGTGCTTTGATTCCGAGAATAATCACCCTGCATAAGAAAAAGTGGCGTCATCTCACTCTAAGAGTCTGTGCCTTGGTTCTGAGAATGACCCACTATACAAGAGATAAAATAATTCCACCTCGCTATAAGAGTCCATGCTCTAGTTATGAGAATGACCCATTGTACAAGGAAAAGTGATGACATCTTTCTCTAAGAGTCTATGCTCTGGTTTCGAGAACGACCCACTATACAAGAAAAAAGTGACAACATCTTTCTCTAAGAGGCTTCCCTCTGGTTCCAAGAATGTTTGACCATACAAGAAAAGTGATGACACCTTTCTCTAAGAGGCCTTCCTCTGGTTCCAAGAATGTCCCACTGTACAATGCATGAGAGAAGTATAGTACAAAGGAGCAGTGTGGGTGCCCCCCCCCCCCCCCCCCCCCGCTTAAGATGTCAACATAGTTAAATGTTGATATCTTAAGGAAAGTAGAACAAGGATACCTACCTTCGACACCAAGAAGATATCCATTATGCAACAATGTCATAGATCTATGCAAGAGAGGGAATACTCTTCAAGAAAGGATAAGATAGTTGAAAAGAGATATATTGTCGTAAGTGTGAAGGAGATCCTTGGAGGAGAAGAGATCTTTGTTCAAAAGACATCTACCCCCAAGAGGAGTTGTCTTAGACAAATATAAAATCTTCTAGAATAAGGAAAGGAAAGAACAAGAATGCGATCCTTCCTCCTATTTCTGGGTGAAAGGGATTGAGGGATGACTCACTTTTATCCCACAGAGGGATGGGTGAATTTATCATAGATGTACATTACCAAATGTAAAAAAGGTTGTAGTCAAGGACTAACACCTCTTGTATAAGAGAGAATCCTTGAGCCAACAACCAACAACTATGGACAAGGAATGATAACAAGTAATTATAACTCACACCATCCACTTAATAGGGCAAAGTGGATTCCTAGAGAAAGAGAGAGAGAGAGGGGGATAATTGTCCCCCAAGCTAAGGGACAATGAGAAGAGCCTACACAATCTACTAGAGAGAAGTTAAACATAAGCAAATGTGCAATGAACTTACATTAACACATACAAGAAAAGACATTAGTAAATGTAAAATACATGTCTCAAGAAGCAGAAATCTTCGAATGGAAGATATAAAAAGCATCACATATCCCCAAGGGGGATTAATCATAAAAGAATATCATTGTAAGAAATGATAATCACATATGAAAAATGCAGCCCCTAAAGGAAATAATGATAAATGACAAAGAAAGAAAGGGAAAGGAGTGAAAATCCTTGCCCCCCAAGTGAGGAGAACAAGGAGAAACATTACATATTTTTTGATGGTAATTATTTTCAAGTGACATGCCTTCCTAGTGGAACGAATCCTTTCAAGTAAGGGATACATACTTCTCAAGAGATCATTCCATGCTAAGGGGCATATCATACTTGCGAATAATCGAAACCATAGAAGAGGTAAGTTTTCCAAGAGAATGAAGGAAAGAGAAGAAGTGCACTACTCATTAAAGATGCCCCTCTCAAGCAAAGAGGAAAACCAAAGAACAATTATATGCTCACATAAGAATAACCCTATTCAAGAAAAGAGATCTAATAATGAATAATGCACAAAGATAGAGATAAATGTATAGAAAGAACAAGGAAAATAGACTTCATGTTGCTACCCCAAAGTATGTAAAATTGAAATAATACCACCACAAATGATAAAGAGCCCTCATTAAATGGGCTAGTTATGACACAGGGTGAATAGCAACATGAAGGGAAAAGAAGTGCTAAGGCACTATGTTTTTACCAAAAAATACAACTAGATCTATTGTGAGACAAATGTATGCAATATCATATTACAGTTGAACAAATTTCTTAAATGCATAACATTTTACAAGAGAATGTGAATATGAATCATGAAAAATACAACATTCAATACCTTTTGCTTGCTTTAGATTGTTGTTTCTATTTTGAGGAGGAAAGGAAATGTTCCTGTCATATTTAAATCTCCAATAGATTCTTGTAGCTAATCTGCCAGGATGGTAGATATCATCTTGACATAAAGGAGAGGGTTTGTTAGGAGAGGAAGATTGATTACCCATAATTCTAATTTTTCCACTATCTATGCCATCTTGAATAGAATTTTGAAAGTCAGGGCAATCATCAGCATTATGGTCACAGGTTTGATGAAATGAACAAAAAGGACGTTTTGAAGAAGAAGCATTCTTGTGGGCTTTCTTGATTTGTTGTCTTTGAAGGTAATCTTTAAAGTTTCAAAGCCTAAGGAATTCGTCCATAGAAAGAGGAGCATCATTTCCTAGGCCTCTTGTAGTAGTTTGTGTAGGAGGATTTATGGGGACACAAATTCCATGCTCAAATTTCTGAATTCCTTGTCCTTTAAAACTTTGTTTTGTAATTATATGAAATCCATGACTATAAGAATGTTGCAATTGACTAGATGGAGGAAAATGATCATGAATTTATTTGAAATATGATGTGTAAGGAGGAAGAAAAGGATTTGTAGATGAAGAAGGCTTATCATGTGAAATGAAAATCTCCTTTCCTTTATCAAGCTTATCCTTTTTGGAAGATTGGGGAGGAACATCTTCATCATCTAAATCCTCATTTTTAGTGATTTCTATATGACGGTAAAGGTCATGCATAAAATGCATGACATCATCCTCCCGACATATACTTTGATGTTGAAGATAAGTTTTAGGAGAATAAGGAGAATCTAAAGATGTGAGAATGTTGATGTTTTTATTTCCCCCCCCTTGCTGAAGGGTATGTGTAGAAGAAGAAGATGGATCCATTATACTTTCCAATGCTTGCTCTTTTTTAGAGAGATAATTGGTTAAAGCATTAGTTCTCAGCTCATCCACACAAGACACCCTAGGGGAGGTACAAAGGTTAGGATCTCTAGGTTTAGGATCTATAAAAGCTTTAAGGTGATTAACATAAGAAATGCATTTTGTTAGCAACATCACCATAATGCAATATAAATGATACATGAAAGCTTTGAGATCTAATTGAAAAGAAAATAATCTGGAAATCCTAACAACACAATATGATCAAGTGCTATGAATAAAGAGAAGCAACAGGAAATGAAATAAACTCTTATCCGACACATGATTGTAGTAAATATATGCAAAAAGCAATGTAATCATATGAAAAAGAGCAAGCATATCCAATTTACTAATTGCCATTGAATGTTTCTTAATTAAAATACGAAGTTGTTGGAAAAGTAGATATAAAATTAGGACCTTTTTTATGAAAATTAATGTAAGATTTGAATGTGATGAATTTTGACTTTATGTTTAACCTTAGAGAGTGTTAAAATTGATAAAGTACGCTGATTTTTTGGATTTGAGCAGAAAAATATAGTCAATTCCGTCTCCCGAAATTTCAAGAAAAAAGTTGGGGACCGTGGCGAAAGTGCACACAGTTCGACCAACTTTTTTCAAAATTTTCAGGGATGATAGAAATTATGATTTTAATGCGGAATCCCAAAAACCAGATGATTTGGAGATGTCTAGATCAGTCAGACTTGCAGTCAAATGTCGAAAATAGAAGAATCTTAAAATTAGGGTTTTATGATTCAACCACTGAATTTTTAGAATAAAGAGATAGATTTGAGTTGCAATTTTGAAATAGAAATCAGATCTGAAACAAGTAATTAAAATTTTACACTTCACAAGCTTAATTTTCTCAAAATGAAAAAGTAGGGTTTTTTTTATGCAATTAACCTCTAAAATTTGCAAATAGATCAAACATGGAAATGAAAAATTCAAATTCAAATTGCAATTAATTAGATCTAATAATGAGAAATCAAAATTAATGTGTAAAATGTCAGGTTCACCAAAATGTAAAGTGGAAAATTGAACCCTAGTGATTCCCCACCTAGGAGAGAGAAAGGAAATCACTAGGATGATTTTCACTTGGAGGAACTTTACATTCAAAAGAGGGGTTGAATCCACTAGATCCAAATTCAAGAAAAGAAAGGATGTGAATTACGAGTTGATTGCAAGGGTTGAAGTGTGTTTTTGCCCTCTTTTGTAAATAGGAAAGTTGACTTGTTGACTATGTGGAACAAAGAGAGAGATTGATTGAAATGAGGAGCTACCGGTTCGGGATCATGCTGTAACTTTGGATCTGAGCTAATTAGATTGATATGGATCTACCCTACAAATTTGGAGAAAAGTCATCGGGCGACAGTGTACATGGTCCTCCACAAAATCCGCAAAATGAAAAGGGTTCTTTCGTCTCTGCAAATGAAGCCCAAACTTGCAATTACAACTATGCACCTACAACCTACACACACAAAAGAGTGGGAGAAGGGTTGTGGATAGGGGTTTGCCTTAGTCAAACCTTGGTTGAGGAATCAACCTTGGGGCATGTGCATAAAGATGGTGGTCAGAAAAGTGGACACCACCCAAAAAAAATTGGAAAAATAGGCATTGCGTACGTGGTTTTAAAATTTCAAATTCTTGTGTACGCACTTAGGTTTGTTCTTCCTGAGCCTAGAAAAGGTAGCGTGTACGTGTTGCTTTTAGGAAAATGAGAGCGTACGTGCTACACCTAGGAAAATGACCGCGTACGTGCTGCTTATAGGAAAATGAGCGCATACGCGCTAATAATCCAAATAAAACCGCATACGCAGTGCCTGGTAAAAAAAGATAAAAGAAAAAAAATTGGGTCTCATTTACCCATAAATCACATTTTTAACTTTGTTTTTTCCCCATTTTCTCAACTAAACCATGAATGGGGTACTAAAATTGTCCTCCAGGCTATGGATCAAGGTTATTTTTTTTTAATTTTTGTCTTTCTTTCTGGTTTATGCAATTTGTTTTACATTTTGAATTTAATTTCATTAATTTTGATTAGGTTTTTTCATTTTAAATTTCAAAAACCAGATTCTTCTAATCTAGAACAAGAACAACCAAATGCACCTCCTGAAAACCCATAAGAACAACCAAATGCACCTCTTGAAAACACACAAGAACAACCCCCAATTCCTCCTTTTGACCGCATAGCCGAAACATGGGAAGAATTAATTAATCAATTAGGACAAAATACATCTAAAATCAATAGACTGATTGTAAAATTGAAAACTTCTGAACTTGACCATCATCAATCCCTTGCCACTAGCCTAGAAACATTAGGTAGTGGTGCCATAGTTGTTTCCATAGAAATTACCAAATGGGGAAGCTTTAGGGATAGGTGTCATCAATTCTATGCCGATGGGCTATCATACGATGGAGTAAAAAACAAAAATATTTCTAAACAACAAATATGTGCCCTTTTTGTTGATCCTAAAACTGTTCAGTCATTACCTCTTAATGCAAAGAGGTTTCCCATACATTGGTGTACCAATGCGCAGATGAAGAATCTTTTTTGGCAGAGGTGGTGGATGGTCTTTGATGATCCACCTTGTAATAATTATGAGGTGCCATTATATTTTTTGAGAAAAGTATATTGTGAGTTTGTGCTCAATGTGTGGCCAAATTATTTTGACATGAGAGAGTTTCATGGTAGAGGTGGTGGCTCTGCCCAAGATAGACCTAGAGCCCATAGGCGATTAGCCACGAAGAGTCGCCGCCCCCTAGCACCCAAACTCAAGGTGCATTAGACTGTCCCATTAGAGCTGAAAGAGTCGATGGAGCTACAGACTCTTTAGGCAGCCACAACATTGATTGGTGCCATCATCCGACATGGGAGGTCATTAGCACACCCTATTGTATTGGATGATGAGCTGTTAGAGGGCGACTGAGAGCCCATCAAGCATATGTGTGTCAGTTGCTCGAGGATATGCTCAGGGATAGATGATGCAGTCAGTGCAGATGGATACTCATATCATCTGTGCATGATTTGCGGTTGTAGATGTCAGGCTCACATGGTTGAGGATGTTGCACTGATAGATGAGTTGATGGACATGGTGTTTGCCCATGAGCCACAGACATAGGTGTGTTGATTTGAATTCATAACATTTTATTTATCAGTCACTTTAAATTTGTAATTACATAAATGAATTTTCATTTATACATCGATTTAAATTGAGACAAATAATATGCATTTCAGGCTGCAGCAGCGGTATCCCATACACCTCCCCTAGTTACCATAGTTGCAACTTCAATGCCTGAGGTATAAATTTTGTAACATGTTAAAATATAATAGTACACTTTGAATTCAAAAAAATACAAGATATAATAACTATCTTTAATGCTTGGTCCAATTTATGGTTTGTAGGTGTTGACAAGGGACGAAATGTCCTAGATTGATGACATCACGCTCTCAGCGATCGATTTTGGCCTACAAGGCTATACGGTATCATATTTTGTACAACTTTTTTTATGTATTGTTTTGATGGAATATGCAAGACATTTCATTTTAGATTTTAAAAATTATGTTTAATTTATTATCTGTACTAATATCTCATGTTAATTTTGTGTTTTTAGGGTACCCCCTCTGTGTCTAGGGCTCGTCCTAAGAAAAAGAATTCCTCGAAGATGCCAAAACATGTGAAGAAGGTAATTGAACACATTTTTAGTTGTACAATTGTTTGAAAATATTGAAATCAAGTATTAGTTGGGGTTTGTAGATTGATTAGTGTTTTATGTCTATTTTACATGTACTATGGCCATTGAGCTTTGTGGATATGTTGAATGCACCTGATTCACCTGCGGTTCAAGAGAAGGAGGAGGTATGTATCTCTACTTTATTTTCTTGATTTCATGATTATATGCACGCGTACATGTGAACTTGTGATATATTATAATCTTATAATTTTTTCATACAGGAAATATCCATACCTATTTCGTCAATAGTGAACCCTTTTGTTTGATATGTGCACTGGAGAAGCACCTCAGGATCCGATACACTTTTGTTTGATATGTAAAATTAATTATTTTCAACCTTCAATACTTATCATTATATTAATTGTATTTAATCTTTGTACATCTTTTGTATAGGTAGTAACGACAGTTTCTACATCGATGGTGAGCCATCCTCAGTCCATTGGAGAAGTATCTTAGGCATAGGTATGTCATTGTTCTCTATATTATAGCTTTTAAGTGTTTTTGATATATTTATTTTAGTACATTGTATTAATTGTATATTTAATCTACAATATACTCCTTCGCAGTACGACCATAACATGGATCCATTTAAGTATGTCTTCAAGAAAACTCCTAAGAGTGACAAGGAGAGGAGAGTAAAGACATTAGCTCCTGGATTAGCTGATGAGGTAATCTACATTTCAATTGCAAAGGAATTAAAGTTAAATGCATAGTTATGTTGTTAATTGTGAACTATTTTCTACAAAAGAATTCTAACTTGCTTTTGAATTGTGGTTTTGCAGCCATCTACAGAGCCTAATACTGCGCCAAAGAGGCTTGATTTTGATGATCCACCACAAGTTTAGGATCATATAGTGTTAGTTTTGGTCATAGAATGACCAATACATGTAGATATATTCTACATTTTTATTGTATATCGATTTGGACATGGCGTATTCCACATTTTTGTAATACTTGTATTGACTTGGCAGACATGCCTTTTTTATATATATAAATATTGATATTCAATCCAATAAATGTGTAATGAGTTCATTATTTTGTATTCGTTGTATTTTGTGGTTTTCCTTTTATAAATTTAAATGAATATTTGCATATGTAATCAACAATATGAATATAAACAACAAAAATATATGATATAAAGCATTGCAATCGTGGAATATGATTTGATAAAATTTCTAAAATGTTGAATTAACCCTACAAAACTCTTTGTATTCAGTTCATTATTGTGTATTCGCTGTATTTAGTGGCTACCCTTTTATAAATTTAAATGAATATTTGCATATGTAATTAATAATATGAATATAAACAACAAAAATTGACAATATGAATATAAACAACAATGTGTTTGGTGCGAGAGCATCCTCACGCTCGCAATGGTCAAATTATGTTCATCATGTGCAAAAATCAACATCACGAGCGCATCCATGTGGGTAGTTTTATGCTAGGCATAGCCCTGTCATTCATCCCAAAGCACCAGAACATCGAGAGTCATACCCTACCAGTGCGATCTCTCAAGTGCCCTGAGTCCAAAAAATTGTCAAAATTTGACGGACTATTTTTTCCAATCCACGACACATACGATTGATTTGTTTGATCCAGTGGGGTCATGTGAGGCTCCTCTCCAATGGCCTATCTTAGTTTTTGATGACTCAGAGCCATTTTCAATCAGTAGCATTTTTTTGCCTTCTCCAAAAACTGTCAGTTGCTTACAAGGAAAAGTTGCAAGATTGGCTATAATTGATTATGTTCATCATGTGCATAAACCAACATCACGAGCGCATCTGGGTGGGAAAGTTTATGCTAGGCATGGCCCTATCATGCATCCCAAATCACCAGAACGTCGAGAGTCATACCCTACTGATGCGATCTCTCAAGTGTCCAGAGTCCAAATTTTTTTCAAAATTTGACAGACTATTTTTTCCAATCCACGACACATACGGTCGATATGTTTGATCCCATGGGGTCATGTGAGGCTCCTCTACAATGGCCTATCTCAGTTTTTGATGACTCAGAGCTATTTTCAATTAGTAGCATTTTTTTGCCTGCTCCAAAAATCGTCAGTTGCTTGCAAGGAAAAGTTGCAAGATTGGCTAGAATTAATTTGGTTCGTCTTATGCACAAACCAACATCGCGAGCATGTCTATGTGGGAAAGTTTACAATAGGCATGGCCCTATCATGCATCCTAAAGCACCAGAACGTCGAGAGTCATACCCTACCGGTGTGATCTCTCAAGTGCCTTGAGTCCAAAAAATTGTCAAAATTTGACAGACTATTTTTTCCAATCCACGACACATATGATCAATCTGTTTGATCCTGTGGGGTTGTGTGAGGCTCCTCTACAATGGCCTATCTTGGTTTTCAATGACTAGGAGCCATTTTCAATTAGTAGCATTTTTTCGCCTGCTCCAAAAATCATCAGTTGCTTGCAAGGAAAAGTTGCAAGATTGGCTAGAATTGATTTGGTTCGTCTTATGCATAAACCGACATCGTGAGCGCATCCGGGTGGGTAGGTTTATGCTAGGCATGCCCCTATCATGCATCCCAAAGCAACAAAACTTTGAGAGTCATACCCTACCGGTGCGATCTCTCAAGTGCCATGAGTCCAAAACATTATCAAAATTTGACAGACCGTTTCTTCCAATCCACAAGACAAATGGTCAATCTGTTTGATCTCGTGGGGTTGCGTGAGGCTCCTCTATAATGGCCTATCTCAGTTTTTGATGACTCGGAGCCATTTTCAATTAGTAGCATTTTTTCGCCTGCTCCAAAAACCGTCAGTTGCTTGCAAGGAAAAGTTGCAAGATTGGCTAGAATTGATTCGGTTCGTCTTATGCACAAACCGAGATCATGAGTGCATTCGGGTGGGTAGGTTTATGCTAGGCATGCCCTTGTTGTGCATACCAAAGCACCAAAACTTTGAGAGTCATACCCTACCGACGCAATGTAGAAGTTGCTTGACAACTTTTTTGACAATTTTTTTGACAACAATGACAATTTTTGCTCAAATTGTATCTAGTCTCAATCTATGACCCGATAATGACTCAAATAATTATCCATGATTATACAAGAATCAAGAATGCTCATGATTGACCATGGACACATCACATATACTCAAAATATAGTCAAAAAACATTGACACACAAAATAGTCACAAAACATTGTCACATATTATTCAAAAATTTGCCTCTAAATATGGTCAAATCAGCTCTTGGCTATTTGATTATACAAAAAATTGTCTTACAAATCATCTCATGGGATTTTATACAAAATTTGGCATTACAATATGTGCGATTCAGCTCATCGCCATTTTAATATACAAATCATCTCATGGGCTTTTATACAAAATTTGGCATTACAATATGTGTGATTCAGCTCATCGCCATTTTAATATACAAATCATCTCATGGGCTTTTATACAAAATTTGGCATTACAATATGCACGATTTAGCTCATCACCATTTTAATATACAAAATTTGGCATGTACATATGCACAAATCAACTCATTTCCACTTAAATATACAAAATTATGCCCCTAAACATGTAAAAATCAGCTCATGGGAATTTATATATACAAAAAATGAATATAGAACAATTCATCGACAATTTATACAAAATTCTCAAAATCATTCTACTCTGAACCATAGAATCAATCAAGTGAGCCTTCAGGATTGGCTCTAACCTATATTGTGTCAAGTATTGCCTCATTGTTAGATTCACAAACTTTCCATAAAATCTTGTTATGAGGTCTACCACGATACTTCTTCAAATTTATATTTGTTGCAAAAACAAGGTTAGAGAAATGAAGAATATGTTTGTGTGTTTCAAAGTCCTCGAACAACCAAACATCATAATTCTTGATAGGGTATCTCTGAAGCCATGTTCTTGTCACGACAACAGACCCTATTGGGTACTCAATACCCTCTCCGTCAATGATTGTGGTTGTCAATTTTCTTTTAGACTCAACACAATGACACAAATAGTAATCTGTTCCTTCTTCATTGTTCTCTTCTGTAACAACTGCATACACATGACCTGCATTTTATAAAGTGTTAATTAATACAAAAAAAAAAGTATGATGTACAAAAAAATGAACCAAAAAGAATACTTGCAAAAAAATTAACTCAAAAAATCACCTGAATCCACTAGGTCGGATACATGGTCAAAATCCACTGATGTCTCCATCTGGCTCAATTATAGTGCTTTGGGAATTTGATATGAATCAATGGGAACCAATGGTCTACAAGACCATTTGTCAACCCACTCTTGTGATTCACATTCTTCCCACAAACAATACATGCATGAAGAGCAAAAACATACCATCTGTCTTGTATAAATTACCAGTGAACTTGAGTTTGAATGCATAAATGAGTGCATGTCACTCGATCCTGCAACTGTACAACAATCTAGATAGTTTTTAATGTTAGATTCAGTGATCAACCAAAAATATCTACGAACCAATGACGTACCTGGATTACCTGGACCCATCGTAGACTTACACCATCACACAATTGTTTCTGCATCTACCAACTCAGCACCACCTTCGTACTTCAATTCTTCCCTAGCTAGGGCTCTTTTGACACATGATCCTACACCATCGTGCTCTCCCTTACCATGTCCAGCCTCAGTGAAATTCCAAAAATGTTGTACACCGCTTGTCACATGCATCCTTGTCAACCAATAAAACAACCTTGCATTCTTGAATTGTGCGGTGCAATTATCTGACCATATTAAGTGTCAGTTGTATCATATGTTCCTTTCCCTTAAACTATCATATAAACTTCGATGAATGAGTATGATCATCACTTATGTAGAAGTGATACTCTCTTACAACCTTTCTATCCTCCTCTATGCTATCATCTGCATTCATGAATGCTATGTGTACAAAAATAGAAACTTATGTAGAGTGATAATACATGGATTGCACTTCATTTTGAGGTTGTAGTGTATAATTTTCAGTGAAATCGATAGAGACAATGGTGCCAAGAGGAAATGTGTCCTTACATAACTTGAATTGTTCATCTAACCATTGAGCTCTACGTGTATGCATTATGTACTCATAAACTAGTTTCTTTTGAAACATTTTCATAAATTGAGCTACACATATATTAATTTTCACTAGCTCACATCTCTTCAAATTTTTTCCATCTTTAACTCCATATGTGACTGTCTTGTATTTTTCGAAAGAAACTAGTTTCGTACCAATTTCATGTGTGCTCTCCAAATGTATGCATCTTGGTAAACGTTGCAAAACACCACATATAGCACAAGAACCTTCCAAACAAGGCATCTTATAATAAATGCAACTATCATGACTATTACATAACACACTTGAAATAAATTCTCTTGCCGACTTAGGAGGTGCTTGTATATTACATTCCTGCAAAACATCGTTAGTGTGCAAAGTAGAACAAATATGACGAAAAATATCATAATGCATGGAAAATTCAATATGCATCCTACAACAACACATGGTGTGTACATAATTAATCTTAATATAAAAAGGTTTTGCCATTTCAAAAAATATTTGAGAAATTTTTATTTGAGGAAATTTTTGAAGGAATCTTTCATAAAATTTAGTTTGAGTCATATCCAAATAGTGTTTCGCATGTGGCTCATGATTTTTAGACCCAATTCATCTTCCAACAACATCTCTTTGGTTGGGCGATACTCTTGTGTTATCATGCCAAAAATTTTCAATTAATGTTTTTAGTGCATCTACAACAACCTTGTCTTTGCGTGGTAGTCTACTCGAGAATGCCCAAAGAGAATTATTATTAGGTTCCTCTATTTGTTCTCTCCTCTTTAATGCTTTACTTAATGTTGTTCTACTAACGTTTAATGACTTACTTGTTTTGCTTATCAAATGATCTTTTTTTATTTTCTTGCTCATTATGGTTGATGTAATGACATGTCGAGTAGCATTAGAATATTTACTACGTGATTTTGAACCAATAGATTGATATGCATCAAATAGATTTCTGACAATAGTTCTTTCACAGTTACTTTTAGATGATCTTAGGCCTAGAATTTTCATTGTCTCTCTAAAATTCAAATTTTTAATCATTTGAACAATTAATTGACATCTTGCCATTTGATTTAATTTTTTAAAACAGTTTTGCCATATTCTTTTAACCATTCTCCTACAAGTTCGTTCATTCATTTTATTGGGCATTGACTTCAATATATTCTCATCAATGCCAATTAGATACTTTGTTTTCCTATGAATGATTCTAGGAGGTGTTAACATCGGTGCATTATGTACATTCAATTCATCAAGTAGAGAAGGTGTAATATGTTCATCATTTAATTGATTATTCAATGCGGTATCTTCTTCAATTGCATTAGGTTCAAACAGTAAATTATCAAATGTTTCTTCTTCAATTGCATTAGGTTCAAATGGTAAATTATCAAATATTTCTTCTTCAATTGCATTAGGTGCATTATATTCGTTTGGTAAATCGAATTGAGATGTTGAGGTTGACATACCTTCTTCTCCCATTGTTCTTATGTCATGCAATTTCTTCATACGTTGCCTTTGTCTTTCCTTTTGAGCCTCTCATTGTTCCATCGTTCCTCGCTTGTTCTTTCCCATGGTTGATATCGGTTGACCTAAATAGAACCATATTACATATATATGTAAAGAAAAGCTCAAAAATAAATAAATAACCATAAATATGCATCTTATCACTATTTTTTGGAATCAAACTATTAAACAATCACAATTCAATCATTTGAAACCATGCAAAAATAAAAAAACTAATAAAAACAACAATTCAATCATTTGAAATCATGCAAAAACAAAAAATTCACTTACTTTTATGTATACAACAGTGATAGAAGTGTAGACACAGTTCCAGTGGGGCCTTCAACGACCTCAAAAACTTCTTTTGAGGCCATTTAGGCTCTTGGGCAACTAAAACTATGTCTATAAACTGTGTACGTGCTACAATAATAATTGCGTACGTGTTGTTAGACCATAAAATGTTGACAAGCCCAATGGTATTCTTTTTTCTCATTCTGGGCTGATAAGAAGTGCGTACACGCTACTAATCCTAAAAATGTTATCACAGGGTAACGAATAATGGGAATAGTACCCCGTATGCGCTACTAAGCCTTTAAAAAGTTATGATAGGGGGGGGAACTAATAGTTTCAGTACCTTGTACATGCTCTTGAGAGAGGTAGAGGGAGGGAGAGAGGGAGAGAGAGAAGAGGGGGGGGTGGGAGAGGGAGAGAGGGAAGGAGGGAGAGGGAGAGAGAGGGAGAGAAGAGGGGGGAAGGGAGGGAGAGGAGAGGGGAGAGGGAGAGAGAGGGAGAGAGGGAGAGAAGATGGGGGGAAGGGAGAGGTAGAGGGAGGGAGAGAAGAGGGGGAGGGAGAGAGAGAGAGAGAGAGAGAGAGAGAGAGAGTGAGAGAGAGAGAGAGAGAGGAGAGAGAGAGAGAGGAGGGGGGGGTGGGAGAGAAGAAGGGGTTATGGAGGAAGGGGAGAGGGAGAGAAGAGGGGGGAAGGGAGAGAGAGGAGACGTAGAGAAGAGAGAGAGGGAGAGAGAGAGAGAGGGGGTGGGAGAGGGAGAGAGGGAAGGAGGGAGAGGGGAGAGGAGAGAGAGAGGAGAGAGAGGGAGGGAGAGGTAGAGGGAGGGAGAGAGGGAGAGAAGAGGGGGGAGGGAAGGTAGAGAGGGAGAGGGAGGGAGGGAGGGAGAGAGAGAGAGAGAGAGAGAGAGAGAGGAGAGAGAGAGAGAGAGAGAGAGAGAGAGAGAGAGAGAGAGAGAGAGAGAGAGAGAGAGAGAGAGAGAGAGAAGAAGGGGTATGGAGGAAGGGAGAGGGAGAGAAGAGGAGGGGAAGGGAGAGAGAGAGAGAGAGAGAGAGAGAGAGGAGAGAGAGAGAGAGAGAGAGAGAGAGAGAGGGGGGGGGGAAGGGAGGGAGAGAGGGAAGGGGGAGAGGGAGAGAGAGAGAGGAGAGGGAGAGAAGAGGGGGGGAAGGGAGGGGAGAGGGAGGGAGAGGGGAGAGGGAGGGAGAGAGGATAGGGGAGAGGGAGAGAGAGGGAGATGAGAGGGAGAGGGAGAGATAGAGAGAGGGAGAGAGAGGGAGAGAGAGAGATGGGGGAGGGAAGGTAGAGAGAGGGAGAGAGGTAGAGGGAGAGGGAGAGAGAAGAGGGGGGTGGGAGAGAAGAAGGGGTATAGAGGAGAGAGAGAGAGAGAGAGAGAGAGAGAGAGAATGAGAGAGAGAGAGAGAGAGAGAAGAGAGAGAAGAGAGAGATGAGAGAGAGAGAGAGAGAGAGAGAGAGAGAGAGAGAGAGAGAGAGAGAGGGGTCTTAAGGGGTCACAGGATACCATATGACCTCTTAGGAAACAATACAACCTCTAATGACACCTAAGGGGTCATATAGTGGGCTAATAAAATGATATATTAAATTTAAATTTATGAATAGAACATCATACAACGAGACTCCAAGCGAACAAACAATGAGGCTTCACTAAAAAGCAAGTGTAAGAGCTTGACCTAACCCTAAGAGTACTGCCTAAGTTCTAAAACATATGATGCTATTAAATTTGCAAGGTTATAAGACTGATCTCTATTGTGACTATAGGAACTACACACTTGATTTCTTTCATAGGTATGTACCGTTCCAAGTTGTTTGACAAGTGATGATCATCATATACTACCACTACCATGCATAAAACAAAATTCAATCTCTTTAGATGACAGGCGTTGTGTAACAACATGGGAACTCTGGCATACCCACCACTATCATTCTACAGGACATCATCTCTGTTACTCTCCCTCTTTCTCTTCCTACCTATTGTTTTCTTTTGAAAAACATATTGCAGGTACTCTGACTCATCATGTTGCTTTGTTGACACTATTTTCCACATTTGCTCAGCTCATTAAAAACACATTCGAGAAGAATATTGCTACAGGTTTCCTTGTTTGTCATGGTAATACACCTGTGGTTAAATTTCAAACCCTATTCCTCCTATTCAATATACACACAAAAATCCATCAGTCAATTTTTTAGGAGAGGATACATGATAAAAATCAAAGAGGAAGTTGCAGACAAGAAATAAATTCACTTACTTCTATAGAAGTGCGGACACAGTTGCAGTGGGGTATGGATGGAGAGAAGAAGAGAAAGAGGGATGGGGTATGGAGAGAGAGAGAGAGAGAGAGAGAGAGAGAGAGAGAGAGAGAGAGAGAGAGAGAGACCTTGTATGCATTTGAGAGGGAGAGACGATACACTTACATGTGTATATATATGTTTAATATATTATATGTATACATATATTATATGTGTATAAACATATTATATATACAATGTCATATAATAAATTACATATATTATATGTCTATACACATATTATACATAGAATATCATATTATACAATAGCGTGTACTCACTGTTTATATTAAAGGTAGCGCGTATGCATTACTTACACTATAAGTACCCCATATGCGCCTTTTAAACCATAAGTACCTTGTATGCACTTTTGACTGTTTAGGCTTGGAAATAGGTGTGGATGACAAAGCTACGGATTGGAAGTTTGATTTCCCTCCATTTCTCTCATTTTTGATGTGTTTTATTTTATCAACTTGGTTTATCGACTTTGTCATCATCAGGTTTACACTTCATAAAGTGGGTATTTCTAAAATTGCCACCATATTTTTACCCATCTTATGAGCTTTCTAACCATATAATTTATTTTCAATTTGAACAACAATAACATATTATTATTGAATTTCTTTTACTAGTGTCTCCATAGTTCTCATAGACATAGGTGCACCATTTTTTGAATAAATTTTGATATACTTATCCAAATTTAAAAAACTTTATATATTATTGTAGTGCACTTGATTCTTTACAATTTTAAAAAAAAAAATTGTATTTTCGATTTGTTTAGAGCAACTTATGCTTCACGCACGAACAGGTACCAAATTTTCAAGATGTGCTCGACTGGAAAAATCATAAAAAAATAATCAACAAAAAATTACAAAAAAATACACATCTTCTAGTGCTCACTCTTAACTATCTTTCTGCCAATGGATTTGTCAAAATACTAAATCTAACTATGACTTTTCTGATGCGCACGTCAGACACTATGTTATGTTTTTAAGAAAAAAATAGGGTCAGTTTTTCGTGCATGAAGGATTTGGCCCCCTTAATCTTATCCAATTTTGAAAAAGTTTAGTAGTTTGGAAACTAGATTCAGAGTACTACAATATTTGTTCTTTTATTATCTTCATATCTTGAGTGGATGACTTTCAAATTTTGCCTACAAGTTAAGGTTCACCTGATTTCAAAAAAAAAGTGTCCACTTATACCCCCCTTTTTGACCACCATCTTTGTGCACTTACCCCTTGAAAGAAAGTAATTGCAAATACTTGAATGTAAACAATGGAATAGTATACTTTGTAGATCTTCAACTTGTTGATGATGATTGCTTTGCTTCTCGAATGTAATCAGAAGTGTTGCATGAAATGGCATGTAACATGACAAAACCCTAACACACACACATGCTTGCAAATGAATGTTGTAATATTTCTCCCATGGATGAATGAGGAAGACTTGAATGCTTGATCATGTATATTTTTGCCTATGCTTGCTTATGATCCCTTTGCCTAAATTTTGCCTCCCCTGCAAATGAGAAAACCAACTCTCTTTTATACATGCCTCAAAAGCTTAATGACCTATCTTGGGGCCCAGACAGGGTTCTCAGGCTATCTTAGGGCTCAAATAGGAAGGGGTCAATGGGGTGAATATGCAGAAAGAGGTCCTAGTCAAAAAGGAGGATATTGTCACCAAAGTGAGGACTTCAAATGTGGTTAAAATTGTAGGATGCACAATTTTATGACACTACAATTATTTATCAAGTTGGCTTGCTAATGTAGTGTGTAGTCATATGTCAACTTTGTGAGATTATGCTTGAAGCAACCAAGATCAAAGAGACCAAAAGATAGCACAATGACAAGAGAGATAAAATATGACAAGAATAAACAATATTCCTATAAAGATGCAAAAGAGATCAACTAGATCATCATTAATTACAATGTATGATAAGCTTTCTTATAAAGGAAAGGCTAAGAGACAAGAGGGCACACAATGATGACATGTGGCTCAATGAGATGCAAGGGTAGGTAGGAGAAATAGCAAAATATTTTACATGAGGTGGATCACCCACCGAAGGTGGAATTATCACTCTACAATAAGTGGATATGATAAAGTAACAACAAGATTACACCATAAAAGGTGGAAATTCTCCTACATACATACTCCCAATGTATGCACATCTCCTTAAGTGTCTCATATGTGAACTACTATGTTATGCATGCACCTAAATAAACTTAAGTAAATGTAATTATATCCAAGATGAATAAATAATTACACCAACACCCCCCCTTAAGTGCAACTTAGGGGAATGCACTTAAGTCTACAATGAAAGTAAGGGTCCTGACTACAATGCCATGTTAGGTACCCATGTACAAATGCAAATGCAATCTCCCATAAAGAGGGGAAAGAGAGAAAATCCCAATGGGAAAAAACCCTCTCCCAAAAGAGAGATAAAAATTATACAAAGAACTCTTAGGGAATTATGTGAAGGAGAAAACCCCATGTGAGGAAAAAGTCCCCCCATATGAGAGAAGAATAAGAAGAGAGACTAAGTAGCCCCCCCTCAATGTAGAATCTACACCAATGGTAGAATCTCAAAGTTGAATGAAGAAACTGCTCCACGATCATTGAACAACGTTCCTCCCCTTAGGAAAAAACAAAACCAAAGGTGTATCCATGAAGTCTCCCCAATCATGAAGGGAAGATGTAGGAAAAAACTCATGATGTATGAAGTCTTAGAAAATTGCTCAAGCGTCCCCACGCCAATGCTGAAAGTTACCCCCTCCAATGGTGGTGTACTAATCCACACTATTGAAAAAGGCACTCCAAGATCTAGTGGAGATGAATGTAGAACAAGATCTAAAGACTCACATATCTCCTCTAGAGATAAAGAGCCCTCCTCCAACTGTTGTACATAATAATCTATAATGATGTCAACCTAGAAAGAATGATCATGTAGATGTTGGCAATATGGAAGGATTGATTATGTGTTGCATTGATGTTTTGTCATTGATGTCAACACTAGCTGTTATGGTTGGTTATCGATAGATAGGTTCTCGTTACCGACATAAGATCTAGTGTTATCGACAGTAGAGACTATCTATTGGACACTTTTGGCATGTTTGGATCAATGGAATATGTTTGGTTATATGTGTTACATGCTTCTCGAGCATGTCTTGGTTAGTTGGTATATACTTGGTGATTGAATGCTATCATACACTCTAGTAAACCCTTACCGGCATAGTTTTAAAGTTTTACCAACAAAATTTTTATTGAGAATCATTGACAGGATGCATACATGGTGTTGGTGTAGTTTCTAGGATGCAGAAGATGATCTCTGATCGTACTTCAACCAGTTGGAGACATCACTTTGGCATGGTGGACCCAGAATAGGTCTGGTGCCTATCTAGCTTATGATAACTCAATGATGAGCAAATAGTGCCAAATCAGTACTGAGAGGGTGGGGTGAATCACATACAAAACAGTTTCTCTTAAACCGGTTTTATAGCAAACACTTCAGAAGACTACCAGATAGTGACATCGGTTTGAAACAGAGTGCAACCGATAAAGCTAAGAATGTCTGAGGAAAGCATTAACCGATTACTCACTTAGCCTTTCACTCAACTTGAGACTACACTACCAGTTCACTCTTATGAATAAACAGGTAATCTATCATCAGATCATAATAGCAGCTAGTTCAATATGTTTTATTGTCAGGCATAAAACATAGAACCATCATATGCTTGACAAACAATAGCAAAGAATCACAAGATAAAAACATCACACATGACACACATATTTTTCATGTGGAAACCCAATTGGGAAAAACCATGGTGGGGATGAATACCCACAAGCTGTTTTTGAACTCTTTGGAAGTCCGCTCTGTTAGGAGCCTTGTCCAGTTAAAGACATTACAATAGGTTCTGCTAGGAACCGATCATGTTAGAGATCACCCGGTTAAGGGATGGCTACATTACTCGATTAAGGGTTAAACCTTGTTAAAGGTTACCTTGTTAGAGGATTTCAAGAACTCAATAGCTAAAGGACTTCAAACTCAATAGCTTAGAGTTACCCTGTTAAAGGATTTATAGCAAGCCGGTTAAGGCTACCCTGTTAAGGGATTTTCCAACTGTTGAGGTGGTTAGAGATCAATAGGTATTAATATGATCTAGTAACAACACTCAATGCCAATGTAGATCTGCTTAAGCTCCTCTTCTCCTTCTACACTTACACTCTGCAGGTATCACTTCTCTCCTTTTGGTCTGGCAAGAAACACATATCCTTTCTCTTGGATACTCACACACAAATTTTGCCAACAACCCTAGAAAGAGTCACAACATCGACCTTATAGAAAATAGTTAGGTCGGAAGCATAAACCCTAAACCCTAAACCTAATAGGTTAAGGAATTCAAACGGTTCAATCCTGACCATTGAGCATACTGCATTAATCTCCATCGTTCATTTTCCACCCTTTCCATGGCGGCTGATAACCCATCACACGTTATCGCCATTTTAGAGTCTTCTCATATTCCCGAGGTAGATAGGAAAGATCTTCTTCATGCACGATCCTTCATGTACACAAGGCGTACGTGGCAACACAATCTTGTTCATTGTTATCATGCTAACTCATTGCACAAAGTCACCGTTCGGGCCACACAGGCTTGAAGCACTTCAACCGAAAACCCTAAAGTTGAGACTATGAACCCATGTGTCGGTTCCCATAACCATGTGCTGATTCACCTTTTAACAAGCACACAACTTCACTTTGGCACAAATGCTGGTTCACACCTGACTACGAACCCATGTGCCGGTTCACCTTTGAACAAGCACACGGCTTCCTTGGGCACAAGTGCCAGTTCACACCTCTGCAACATATTGACATCAATGAAAACATACAATGTCATTATGTCCTCATACCGGTTCACATAATGCCAACAATCCCCCCCTTTGGTATTGATGGAAATATACAAAGGTATCTCTCCGCTTCACTTCTTCTCCACTTCACATCTTCTCCCCCTTTGACAACAATGCTAAAGTGGAGGCACAAGCTTCCCTATTCCATTATGTTGCTCCCCCTGTGGAGTAGCATCCTTCAACACATCAATCCAAAATAAATTTGACTATGCAATACTGGACTGATGTGGAGCATATGCTTTTAGTTCATCTCCTGAAGGGGCAATACCCCTAATTCACCTCTTAAGTGTGTAAATGTAGTCTTTGGGAGAGGCTTGGTGAATATTTTTGCTAATTGCTCCTTACTGGAGACATGCTCCAGTGCAATCTCTTTGTTTTGAACCTTTTCCCTCAAGAAATGATACTTAAGCTCAAAGTGCTTGGTTCTAGAATGTAAAACCGAATTCTTGGAGATATTAATTGCACTAGTATTGTCACAAAATATACTTACCGGTTTCGATACAGGAACTTTGAATCCTTTCAATACATGCTTCATCCAAATTTTCTAAGTGATGTTCATGAAAGCTGCAACATACTCCGCTTCCACTGTAGACTGAGAGATACAACTCTGCTTTTTACTCATCCATGAGACCAGTCTACCACCAAGGAAGAATGCACCACTGGTTGTGCTCTTTTGGTCATCTACATTACCAGCCCAATCAGCATCTATGAACACTTTCAAGTTGAAGTCCTTGCTATATGGATACCATAATCCATAGTCAACAGTTCCCTTCAGATACCTAAGAATCTGCTTGACTGCAACCAAGTGGAATTCTCTTGGACTTTTCTGGAACCTTACAGTAATGCCAACTGGATGTGCAATATCCGGTCTGCAATGCACTACATAATGCAATTTACCAGTCATTGATTGGTATTCCTTCTCATCAACCAATGCTAAGGCATCCTCTTTGGATAGTTTACAACTAGTCACCATCGGTGTACCAACCGGTTTGCTATCTTCCATGCCAAAGGTCTTCAACACCTCTTTGACATACTTGGACTGAGTGATAAAGATTCCATCCTTCATCTGCTGGATCTGCAGTCCAATGAAGAACTTAATCTCCCCTATGAGTGACATCTCAAACTCTTTCTTCATCTCATCTGCAAACTCATGACTCATCTTGTCATCTCCACCAAAGATAATGTCATCAACAAATACCTCATAGATTAGGATCTGATCTCCTTCAGACTTCAAGTAGATATTGATATTTTCACTTGTTCTCTCAAATCCAATCTTCACAAGATGGGAATGTAAGCACTCATACCATGCCCTAGGTGCTTGCTTTAGACCATATAAGGCTTTATGTATCCTACATAGCATGTCACTGTCTTCAGATAGGGAAAACCCATCTGGTTGCTCAATATACACCTCCTCTTCAAGTACACCATTTAGGAATGCAGATTTTACATCCATTTGATATACTTCGAAACCTTTAAAAGCTGCATATGCAAGAAGCATACAAACTCCTTCCAATCTAGCTACAAGAGCAAAGGTTTCTCCATAGTCTTCTCCTCTTCTTGGGCATATCCTTTGCCCACCAGTCTGTCTTTGTTTCTAATCACTGTGCCATCCTCATTCAACTTATTTCTGAAGACCCATTTGGTACCAATGACATTTTTGTGCTCCGGTCTGGGTACTAGGGACCATGTACCATTTTTCTCTATCTGGTCAAGTTCCTCTTCCATTACCTTGATCTAGTCTTCATCCTTATGTGCCTCTTTGAATGTTTTAGGCTCGAATTCAGAGATCATACATGACTTTTCTTTGACTTTTCTTCTTGTAAGGATTCTTGCATCCTTATCTCCTATGATCTGCCTAGGATCATGATTCAGCTTGACATATCGAGGAATGGTCTTGATAGATTCCTCTTTCTTTTCTTCTTCATCCTCATCTCCATTAGTATCAGCATCTACATCTACCGGTGTAGGAACACTCGGTTGACTGACAAGCAGTTCCCAGAAGGTTGCAACCGGTTCACTTACCGCTTGCACACTGTCGGTTTCCTTAGTTTTCTCAGAGGTTTCATCAGCTCTTACATTGATGCTTTCCACAATTCTCTGAGTCCTATTGTTGAAACACTTGAGAGCTTTTCTCTTGGTGGAATATCCTAGGAATATTCTCTCATCACATTTTGCATCAAATTTGCTCTGGTGTTCACTTCTCTTGATGTAACATTTGCTACCAAACATTCTAAAGTAGCTAACCACAGGTGTCTTACTAGTCCAATACTCATAAGGAGTTTTATCCTTACCTTTCTTGATAAGTACCCGGTTCATTGTGTAGACTGCAGTGCTCACCGCTTCTCTCCAGAAGGTGTGAGCTACCTTTCCTTGAATCAACATGGTTCTAGCTACTTCAACCATAGTCCGGTTATTCCTCTTTGCTAGGCCATTATACTGTGGAGTTTAGGGGGTAGATAATTGCCTCTTGATGCCATGTTCTTCACAATACTTGTTGAATTCACCAGAAGTGAATTCCCCTCCTTGATCAGTTCTCAGGCACTTGATCCTTTTACCGCTTTTCTTCTCCACTAATGCTCTGAAAGCTTTAAACTTTACAAAGGCTTCAGACTTGTCTTTCAAGAATGCGACCCACATCATTCTTGAGTAGTCATCAGTGAGAATCATGAAGTACCTATCACCCTGCACACTCCTAGTTTTCATAGGACCACACAAATTAGTATGCACAAGATCAAGCAAGTTGTCAGCAGTGAAAGATTTACCTTTAAAGGTTGAGGAAGAAATTTTCCCCAATTGACATTCTCTGCACAAGGTATTATCCAGTTTTCTTAGCACCAACAACCCTCTAACTGCCTTGATCTTACTAGCCTTTACAATGTTATCAAAGTTTACATGGCAGAGTCTCCTATGCCATATCTAGCTATCATCAAATTTAGCCATAAGACATGTACTTATATTTGCATTTAGATGAAATAGGTTACCTTTGGTTTGCATGTCGGTGGCCACCAATTCACCATCTTTTCCTTTGATTCTACAAACTCCATTCTTGAATTCTAGAGTGAGGCCACTATCATTCAGCTGGGCAACACTTAGAAGGTTGTTCCTGAGACCATCAACCCAGTACACATTGTCAGCACTACTCTTTCCATTCAGAGAGATGGACCCTCTACCTTCGACCATGCATGGTGCATCATTACCAAAGTGAACCACACCACCATCATACTCCTCCAAGGGTAGAAACTTGCTCCGGTCACCAGTCATATGGTGAGAATAGCCACTGTCAATTATCCACTCATTGGAATTATCAAACTAGGAGACAAGAGCCTTCTTGTCTGAGACATCTTCTTTGACAGCAACAAACACAATATCTTCATTTTCCTCATCCTCTGATTCTTCATCTATGACACCTTCATCAACTGCCACAAAATAGTTTCTCTAGTTTCCTCCTTTGAATTTCTTGAACCTTTCTGGTTTGTCCATGTTATCGCCATTAGGACAGTTTATAGCAATATGTCCTATCCGGTTATAAGAAAAGCATTTCAAAGCTAGCTTACCTTTGTATTTACCGGTTCCTTTAGGAAGCTTCCTGGCAAGGAGAGCTTCAAATGCCATTAGAATCTTCTCATCATCCATTTCTCTACTCTGTCTAGGTTCACCACTAGTGCTAGCTTCTTTTCCTTTTCTGGATGGTATAGCAGAGGCTTTAAAATATGATTCAGTCTTTTGAACACTGTCATCAAAACTATTTAGCTCATAGGCTGTCAACTTGGCTATGATGGAGTCCAAGGATACCTTAGTCTTGTCTGTTGATCTTAGCTCTTGAATAGCAACAACCCTTATTGCATAGACCGACAATAGGGATCTTAGGACTTTGCTTACCATAGTGGAATCTTCTATTTTACCACCCGCACTCTTGATATCTCCAACAACTATTTTGATTCTTATTCCATACTACTGAATGGTCTCACCTTCAACCATCTACATATCTTCAAACTTCGCTCTCGGGCTTTCTTCCTTAGCTTGTTTTACATGTTCATCACCACCATAGATATTTTCAAGAGCATCCCATACCTCTTTGGGATTTACCTTGTCCTAAACATCAATAAACTCAATGTCAGATAGACTACTAATAAGGGCTTCCATGACTTGCCCATTTTCTTGTATCTCTCTCTTTTGGTCATTGGTGAGAGTACCGGTAGGGGCAACATAGACATTCTCAACATAGCTCCAATGTTGAGCACCCATGCTTCTGATGAATATCTTCATCCTATCTTTCCATATACCAAAATTTTCCCTGTTAAACTTTGGACCTTCCCTCTTCATCATTTGACTGGGATCTTTACCTCAAGTGGTTAAGCTTATAACATAGAGGACCTGGAGGATGCTCTGATACCAATTGATAACTCAATGATGAGAAAATAGTACCAAACCAGTACTAAGAGGGGGTGGTGAATCAATACATACAAAACAATTTCTCTTAAACCGATTTGACAACAAACACTTCAGAAGACTAGCAGATAGTGACACCGGTTTGAAACAGAGTGCAACCGGTAAATGTAAGAATTTCTGAGGTGAGCATTAACTGGTTACTCACTTAGCCTTTCACTCAACTTGAGACTACACTACCAATTCACTCTTATGCATAAATAGGTAATCTATCATCAGATCATAATAGCAGCTAGTTCAACATGTTTTATTAGCAGGCATAAAACACAGAACCATCATATGCTTGACAAACAATAGCAAAGCATCACAAGATAAAAACATCACACATGACACACATATTTTTCATGTGGAAACCCAACTGGGAAAAACCACAGTGGGGATGAATACCCACAAGCTATTTTTGAACTCTTTGGAAGTCCGCTCTGTTAGGAGCCTTGTCCGGTTAAAGATATTACAATAGGTTCTGCTAGGATCTGATCTTGTTAGAGATCACCTAGTTAAGGGATGGCTACAATACCCGATTAAGGGTTAAACCCTGTTAAAGGTTACCTTATTAAAGGATTTCAAGAACTCAATAGCTAAAGGACTTCAAACTCAATAGCTTAGAGTTACCCTGTTAAAAGATTTACAGCAAGCCAGTTAAGGCTACCCTGTTAAGGGATTTTCCAACTGTTGAGGTGGTTAGAGATCAACAAGTATTACTATGATCTGGTAACAACACTCAATGCCAATGCAGATCTGCTTAAGCTCCTCTTCTCCTTCTGCACTTACACTCTGCAGGTATCACTTCTCTCCTTTTGGTCTGGTAAGAAACACGTATCCTTTCTCTTGGATACTCACACACAACTTTTGCCAACAACCCTAGAAAGAGTCACAACATCGACCTTATAGAAAATAGTTAGGTCGGAAGCATAAACCCTAAACCCTAAACCTAATAGGTTAAGGAATTCAAATGGTTCAATCCTGACCGTTGAGCATACTGCATTAATCTCCATCATTCATTTTTTGCCGTTTCCATGGCAGTTGGTAACCCATCACACATTATCGCCATTTTATAGTCTTCTCATATTCTTGAGGTAGATAGGCAAGATCTTCTTCATGCACGATCCTTCATGTACACAAGGCTTACATGGCAACATAATCTTGTTCATTGTTATCATGCTAACTCATCGCACAAAGTCACCGGTTGGGCCACACAGGCTTGAAGCACTTCAACTGAAAACTCTAAAGTTGAGACTACGAACCCATGTGCCGGTTCCCATAACCATATGTCGGTTCACCTTTGAACAAGCACACAGCTTCACTTTGGCACAAATGTCAGTTCACACCTGACTATGAACCCATGTGCTGGTTCCCATAACCATATGTCGGTTCACCTTTGAACAAGCACACGGCTTCACTTGGGCACAAATGCCAATTCACACCTCTGCAACATATTGACATCAATGACAACATACAATGTCATTATGTCCTCATACCGGTTCACATAATGCCAACAGGTTATGGACCAACATCATGTTAACGTGTTCTCTACACATTACCGGGATGATTTATGGATTGGTTAATTTTGTTTTGGTCTAAAGCCAACATTGCATATCATTGTAATATGGATGTATGTAATTATCTTATTGTAATATCTTTTAGGTGGATGACCTAATTGGTTTAGGCCTTAGGGTTTGTATAAATTGATGAAAAATCTCATTGTAGATTATGGCATGGAATGGCATGTAATATGCGAATATTGTAATATCATTCAGGAAGAGGATTAGGTCGATTAGTGAAGATTGAATTGGGTTTATGTAAGGGGTCCAAGGCCTCTGGTATTGAGCTTAACCGAGACTATAATCAAGCACGGCTGATGTTATCTCTGGCAGTTCACTCTAATAGATTGTTGTCCAATTATCTTGAGGTGGTTTTAACCTCTCTATAGTCAGTGTGACTCTTTTGTAATGGGCAGTGCACTCTAGGTAGTGTGTCTTCCTGCATGTGCAAGCCCCTCATTGTATCACATACTTTATGCAGAAGTATCTGTAGACGTATAAAAATGACCATATTCCTAAATGAATATTTTATGTTCATTTTCCTATTTGATTAAATCCAATTTAATTAAATTATCCACATTCTTCTATTTAATTAAGTAAATCACTTGATTAAATTCACTATACCATTTAATGAATAAATCATTTTATTCAATTAAATCCCCCTAGCCATTTTTAATTAAATTCAAATTTAATTAAATAGTTATCCTAAATTGAATAAATCAAATTTATTTAATTACAACCAAATTGAATGAAAATCAAATAATTCAATTAAATCCTATTATCCTCCCCATCCACTTGCAAAATCCCAAACCCCTTCCTAACCCCTTCTAGAATATTCTAATCAATTCTAATTAACCTAAATCCCCTCTAAACTTTGTCACATCCCTAAGCAAAGGGAGGTCACTTCTCAAATGGCCCAAAGTCTTGGATAACCATTGAAGGTTTTCAACCTTCAACCACTAAAACCCTAAAGTCTTTGAAAACCATTGAAGGCTTCCAACCTTCAACCACTTAATCCACAAAGTCTCCAATAACCATTAATGGTTATTTCAAACCTTCCCACATGGTTAAAACATTTGTTTTGACTCAACCTCTATCCAACCCAAGGGTCTCATCAGGTTATTAATGCTTTGACCATGATTATCTCTTAATCATTTGCACAAAGGTTTATCCTTGGATTAGATCCTAATTCAGTGGGTAAACCTAACTTAGACTTGACCCTTAGCCTTTAGATAACCATGAGGTCTCCTCAGGCCTTTAATGCCTCCAACCTCTTCTTTCAACCCAATCCTGTGTTGACACTTGTCGCCATTTCATTGGTGCCAATTGTGCACATGGATCCCCAAACTTTCAAACCTGGCCCTTGATTAAACCTTTCAATCCTGGCCATCCATTGCCCTGTTTGTGCTATAAATAGAGCTCTCATTCTTCCATTCAAAAACAATCATCTTTCAAATTTGAAGCATCACACTTATGCTCAAATTCTTTCAAGCTTTCATATCATCTTATGCTCATCATTTAGCCTCTTTTAGATCAGAATTAATCATGAACATGCATGCTAAAGTAGTTTATTTATCATTTTAGCTCAATCATAGATTAAATATAGTATGCTAGGATAGTATTCATACTAACCTCGTCATCTTATCATTTAGTTTATTGCATTTCAAGCATCTCATCTAGCTTATAACACATCTCATATTAAAAACAGTTAAAATCTCTCTCGTTCTCATATTTGCCATCCCTAAACCATTTTGCTCAGTAATCTGAGAGCAAAACATTGGTTTGAGGGACATTGTGAGATAGAGAACCATGGGACCCTCCTTGGGAAGCTGAGTAACGCATCATTACTCCATAGCTTGCATC